>NC_056746.1:784039836-784316210 GCF_019279795.1 Protopterus annectens | reverse complement strand
TGGCTATTTTATCTGCTATTTTTTTTTATTGACTGTAGTTACAGGAATTCCGCAGCTGTTTCATGTAGATTATAGAAGTAGCAGTGGTGGCCTTTGGCTTGAATGTAGTCACTGCAGGTCCTGTTGAAACAAAGAAAAACAAGAAGAGAAGATTATACTGTGCTTCCTGTTGTGCAAATTTTAAACAGTACCTGATATTTTTCATTAGTACTTCTGGTTAGCCTTCTGGTGTTTGACTAACAACTGCTGATGCAAATCCCTGCACCTCTTCCTAATGTCATCACCAAACTTCTCTTCTTGTTTCATTTAGACCTTAAGCTACTGATTATTGCAATCTATACCCATTAATCTGCAGTATGGTTTGTAGACTGTGGTAATAGTACTCATCATGTGCTGGTAGTTTGTAGTGTCCAACTTATATGGGTTGGTTCCTCTTTCATTGTCATTTGAATTCTCAGACTATGGCATCCAGTAGTGTGCATATGCACTCAGATTCCTAATTATCTTTTGTAATGTGGCACCAACCAGCATAAACAATCATACACAATGATGTACAGTGTTTCTTGCTGTACTCTTGAGTGACACTGCAACTGTGAAGCTAGCTTTTTTCTCACACTTTTGGACTGAAGCAATATTTAGTTCTGTTTTTCTCTGACTCTGTCCTCTCAAAATGCATTCCTCCGACTGTAGCTTGCTAAATTCTTAAGCAGCACTGTTGTATGCCAGTGAGCAGTCTTACCTTTGGATTTGTGGGGGCAGGTCATTGTGAACATACTATGAACAACACTTATTTTTTGTGCAGTGGAGAGCACATTTAAATAGCTGCAATGACAGATTTATGCCAGAAGACCTACAGTATGATAGTAGCAGTGTGACAAATTGTTAACTTCTTCAAAGAGATGTAGCAAAGGCTATGTCCAGTAGCTGTTAGATGCTGAACAGGACAGACATGTGCTTTTGTGAAATAGGTGTAAATGCACATCATCTCAATAGAGGTAAATAATATTGGTGTTGCTTTAGAATTCCATAATAAATACAATCTAAATCAATTTGAAAAACAGAGTTCCTAGTGGTCACAGTGCAGTCTGTTCTACTTCTGCTGTGGAAGAACTATTGGATCTATTGCTCTCATGGACGCATACTGCCATATCATGATCTAGATGCAGTCTAGGAGTTTCCTCTTTTTCTCTCTGAAATCCAATCATTGTCAATTCAGAGCACTGACAATCAGAATCACTACAGCCCCCCAGATGTTCATCAAGATATGGCAGCCATGACAGCCTTTCAGAGTACTAGATAACTAGCTTCTAACTGCTACCTCCAGAGATCTACTCTTCATACATCAGCCATTCCTGTTACAACTGACAGCTCACCTGGGCATTTCTCTAAACACTAGCAAGAGCCAGCTACTTCCTACTCAGTCCATGGAATTCATAGTTTGCCACCTAGATACTGGACATCAAATAGCAAAAGTTTCCTCAGCATAAGTCAAATTAGTCAAATCCATAGCTGTCCAGGTGATAAATCATACTAGACCCCAGGCTCAACTGGTCTTGCCCCTCCAAGTTCTAATGGCTTCCTGTGTTGTGATGGTTGCTTAAGCCAGATATCCTATTAAAGTTCTACAGTGGAAGATGGCTATACAGTGGTCACAAAAACTACATCAGTTTTGCAAGGACCACATTCTTTGGTGGATTTCATCTGATTCAGTAACACACAGCAGACAGCTCCTTCCTCTAATATCCAGAGCCACAGTGACCATGGAAACTTCCCTTCTGAAGTGGGGGGAGCTCCTTCCTCTAATATCCAGAGCCACAGTGACTACGGAAACTTCCCTTCAGAAGTGTATTGGGGGGGGGGGGGCATTTCAAAGGGAAAATGGTCCAGTGAACATGATCTGTGATAGTGACCAAACTTCACATCATTGTCTTTGAGTTAAGAGCTGTCCTTCTCATATTGTAGGCATTTCAGAATCATCTATCAAAGGATGTTATTGCCATGTACTCTGACAATATGTCAGTGGTTTGGTATATCAACAAGCTGGGTGGAAAAGATAAAAATAAAAAAGAAATCATCTCTTTAAATAATAAATACTTGGAGATTCTAAACCATGAAACTAATATTAGTTTAGAGAAATTTAAATTTTTAAATGTTTCTACCAATCCCATACAACTTAATGTGTTAGTCAACAAAATTAAAAGACTTAATAAACATAATCATGTCAATGAGATTTTTTCTCGTAAAAAAAGAAAGAAGGTCTCTGATCTACAGAATATTATAATAGAATTGAGATTTTTTTTCTCAATATCAATCAGATACCTATAGATATAGATTCAAAAGAGGAGATCAAAACTTTCATATCTAAATACACTAAAAATAGATTATTAGAAAAACAGTCTGCAATGATAGACAAACCTATATCTTTTACTGATCTTCAAAATCAAGTTAGTAAACTAAAACAAAATAAGGCACCAGGTAACAATAGTATTATACCTGAAATATGTAATATTTTACCCAAAACTGCTTTAAATCTACTTCATAAAGTTTTATTATTTCTCAAAACAATGCTACTACCCCACCTTCCTGGAAATATACATTTATATCTCCGATAGTGAAACCTAATAAGGATCCCACAAAATGTTCCTCATATAGATGAATTTCTTTACTAAACACAGATTATAAAATGTTTATGTCCATATATGCAGACAGGTTAAACATATTTATTCCAACTCTAGTAGATGGAGATCAGACAAGGTTTATTTTGAATAGAAATAAGTACGTTAATATAAAAAGAATTAAACCCTGATTGAATCTGCAAAGAACTTAAACAAAAACTTAACATTAATAAGTCTCGATATAAACTATGCTTTTGACTCAGTTAACCGGGACTACTTATTTATATTAATGGAAGAATTAAATTTCTCAAATAACTTTATAAATGTTATTACACAACTATATGAAGGTAGTCAAGCATATATTAAAATTGATACTAGTATTTCGCAAAAAAATACCAATAACCAAGGGGACTAAACAAGGGTACCCTTTATCCCCACTCATTTTTACTACAATAATGGAACCTTGGGCTAATTTAATTAGGATGGATAAAGAAATTGAAGGTTTTGAGTTAACGTCTAATGAGTTTTCCAAAATACAAAAGACGATATACTTATAATATTAGGAGGAAATAATGCATCTATTTCAACTCTCTTCAAAGTAATGGAAATATTTAGAAAAAAGTCTGGATTAATTTTCAATGACAACAAAACTAAAATTATTTCTATTTACACAAAAAAATTACATAATAGATGATAAATATGAAAAATATTTAGCACTGGAAGACCAAATAATTTATTTGCAAATAACAGTAACTACCAATATTTTATTTATTATTTATTTATTTTACATTTGTTGACCAGGATAGTCTAACTGGATTTATGTCCATTTTCAGTAGAGTCCCAGGGAGATGAGCTCCAAGAGATTACTAGACTACTAACATACAGGTACTAGTTGTTGTACAGTTAAATATTAAAAAATTTAAACCGTTCAGGAATCTTCACAGTTTATACAAAAAAACATGTTACAAGCATTAGATAAGATATTTTAGACTTTATGTACAAGACTTCATTAGTAACTAGAAAGTAATTGTTAAACAAATGCATACTTCAAGTTTCAACAGTTCAGTAATGCTCACAGTTTAAACAATACTTGTTGCCTGCCTTAGGTAGGATGCTTTAGAATTATATGCAGAAGAATTTAACTAGGTATTTTAAATTATCTCTGTTAGGATAAGATATGTTTTTGCCAAGGATAGGCCTTGATCTAAAAAGACACATAGCAGGAATTAGGTCTTAAGAGAGGGTATTTGGGATATAGTATGAAATTAGTCTGGATTTGTACAGGGGCATAACCAATGGGTTTTAAGATAGAGTTTCAGATTGTGTTTAAAAAGTGTAAATGAGGTCAGTGATGTAAGTTCATGGGGGAGTTGGTTCCAATACTTTCCAACTGCATTTGAGAACAGAGCATCTCCCGCCATGTTATTATATTGACATGTGGATACAAGTAGTTTAGTAGATGAGCGTAAAGTTGAAAGGTTCTTATATTGGGTAATGAGACTAGCAAGTATTGGGGCATTGGTAGATTGGTAAAAGGTTTTGTGCGCAATGGTGAGTTGTTTAAAGTGAATTTGATTCAGAAGCTCTAACCAGCCTAATTGTTTCAGATTATGGCAGTGATTCCTCCTAAAGGAGGAAGGAGTAGCAACTCTGGCAATGCTATTGTAAGGGTTGGCTAGCTTGTTAAGGTTATTTTTTGATAAGTTAGTATATATGGAAGAAGCATAAAGAAGTGTGGAGGTAAGGTGTTAATAGGCAATAGTGGTTCTGGCTAGTGGGGAGAGAAAGGGTTTAATACTATAGAGGGAGCCTAGTTTCCTGTTGACATTTTTTATGGTATTGTTGATATGGGTTTCAAAGTTCAGGTTATCAATGGTTACCCTAGACGTTTAGTTGTTGGATCGGGAGATATGAGTGTACCATTATTGGATGACTGAAAAGTTCATTGGGAGTGATTTACCGGTAGGAGTGAAGAGGAGGAGTTTGTTTTTTTGGGGGGTTCAAGAGGAGGCAGTGTCGTAGAAACCAATTTTCTGTTTTATTGAACATTGTCTGTAGTTGAGATTGAGATTTAGCTGAGCAGATTATTGTCGAATCATCTGCATATTGTACACAGCTAAAGGAATAGCTAGGTTGAGGTCATTGATAAATATTGAGAAAAGGAGGAGGGGGTCCAGTATAGAGCCCTGAGGAACACCTAGGGTAACTGGGAGATGGGATGAGAGGTTGTTGTCCCATAGGACTGCCTGCTGTCTGTTATCAAGGTAGGACTGGAACCATTTTATAGTCTGTGTCTGCAGAGAGAAGGATTTTAGAATATTGAGAAGTGGTGGTTGACCATGTTGAATGCTTTTGAAAGGTCGATGAAAAGTGCTGAAGAGAGAAGATTGTTTTTGCGTTTTTTATTGATTCTGTCAGTGAAGGATAAGAGTGCAGTTGTACTGTAGAAAGGCCTGAAACCATGTTGAGATTTGGTCAGTAAATTGTTCTGGGGTAAGTTGTCTAGTAACTGTCTGTGGATGCACTTTTTCATTATTTTAGCTAATGGAGAAAGTAGAGCTATGGGACAATAATTAGAATATTCTCTGGAGTTTCCGCCCTTGTGTAGGGGGATAATGTAGGAGATTTTCCAGATGGTGGAAATAGTTCTATTTATCAGCAATGATACAGGATAAGCTATGACTTTGGCTGTCTTTTGCAGGTATTCAGCAGGTAGCTGGTCAGCTGAGGGGGTAGTAGGTTTTAGTTTACTTAGGAGGTTGGAGATGAGGGAAGTTGGGACAGGTTACAGGTTTAGAGTTGGGAGAGAGTTAATAGTATTGGTTGGAAGGGCAGAGCTATTGGCTGTTAGTTGATTAGCAAGTGTTTGGATGGTCTCAGTGAAGAAGGTATTAAAAGCATTAGCAGTTTGCTTTGGATTGTCAGAATTTGAACCTGTAGGGGGTGGTGGTGCGGATTGGCCTGGTTGAAGTAGTCTGTTTATGCTAGCCCAGAACTTTTGTGGATTATTTTGGTTGGTATGTTGGAGGTGGAAGTAAAAGTTTTTTTTTTTATCTTTGAGTATAGCTTTCTTAGTCTCATTTCTTTTTTGCCTGAATTGTTGTTGGTCTACGGGGTTTTTAGTTGTTCTCCATAGTGCCCAAACTTTATTTCTCTGTTGAATTTTCTGCCTGGTTTTCTTTGTAAGCCATGAGAAGGGTTTAGATTTAATTTTGATGGAACGCTTTGGTGCATGGTGGTTAAGGATTGTTAAGAATTTTGAGTTAAAGTAGTTTGCTGCTTCGTCAAGTGGGAGGTATTTTATCGGTGACCAATCACATTCTTTTAGTTCAGCTTGGAAGTTATTGGGGTTAAAGTTTCTGTTGCTTCTTATTGTTTTATATATGGTTGGGTTGTGTGAATGTGACCTTTGCTTGATTATGTAAGTGAGAGAATGGTCACTTTCATCATCAGGGAGGGTCCCTACATTATACAGCTGTTGGTGATTATTTATTAGAATCCATTCTAGGATGGATTCTTTGTCATTGGGTTTATTAATTCTGATTAGAGAGTTAATTGTTAGTGAGAAGCCGTTAAGGTTAATATGGGAGGTTGGTGATTCAGTAGAGCAGTCCTTCCAGTCTATATTAAAGTGTCCAAGAATTATTGTCTCTTGGAGAATTTTTGTGGAGAGTTCAGCAAGAAAAACTTCCAAAGTGGTGGTGATGTTACCAGGGGGCAAGTAGATACATATTGTATTTAGGGATTTGCTAGGATTAAGTTGAAGTTTGGTGCTAATGATTTCTGCATTGTTTTCAGAAGAGGAACCAAGATCTAGTATAGATATTTGTAGCCCTTCTTTATAGAGGATAGCAACACCCCCCTCCTTTTTTTTTACTTTGCGGTCTTGTCTCAAAATGTACTCAGATGGAATAATTTCAACATCTTGTGTAGTGGGTTTTAGCCATGTTTCTGTTAAACAAAGTGCATCAAAGGAATGAACATCCAGGAGAGCATGGAGGTGGGCATTTTTATTATTTATGCTGCATATATTAAGGTGAGCTATATAGAGTGAGTTGGGAGATTTAGATGGGATATTTGGGGTAGTGGGAACATGTGGTTCTGTGCTTGTGTTTTGCCCTGGTCCTGGGTTAGGATAAATGTCCCCATCTCATAAGGAGAGGTGTAATAGTTTGTTTGAGGGATTGTGGAGGTTAAAGTAATGGTGAAGAGTTTTTTTAGGTTTTAGATGTATTTGATATGGGTCAGTCTGTGATATGTAGCAGGTAAATAGCTAGGTAAAGATGTTGTATTTATGTGTTCTGGGGAGTTAATTAGAGGTATAGTACTTGTTTGTGCATTAGGGAAATTCAGCTGTAAATATTTTGACTGTTCATATGAGGTTAGCAGGTAGGTTGCTGTTAGAGAAAGTTGGAGAAAGACAATGATTAGGAGCCTTAGTTCGATTTGGAAAGGTCGTGTTTGCATAGTGACTAATAAGCTTACCACTGGTGTTCTTTAAAGGGGAGGAGTTATACTAGGGGTGATTAGAGAGAGGTGTATGTATAATGTTAACAAGATGACTGTTGTGATTGGATTGGAGAGGAAGAGGGTGTGGTGAGGATGTATAAGCTTAGGAGCAGTAGGGGTGGGTGGGAATTGGGGGTAGAGCGGAGTGAGTCCACAGGGCGAACGGAGCAAGTAGAGACAAGAGAGGTAAGGAACTGAAAAGAACAACCAGTTGAAGCAGTGATTACAGTAGGTAGGTAACCATAAATACTGGAATAAAGTTAAAAGAGTAGATAATAGAGCTATTTGGAGGGTGTGTGAGAGCTAACCATTAAAATAAATAGATGTTATGGGTTACAGTTTAATAGCAAGTCTGTGGATTAACAGAATATAGCAAAGGTGTAGTACAGGTCAGGAGAAGGCTTCAGTGCCTGAAAGGGACAAGTCTGCCACCTGGTGGCCCAAATTAATTTATTGTAAGCAGGGTAAAAAAGGAGGGAATGTAGGTTCCTAATGCAAGAAAAGGAGTAGTGGTTCTGAGTGTCTTTAAATGGTGGAAAAAGTAGATTAGAGTGGTTACAGAGTGGGGGGAGTAAAGCTGCTGGTTTTCCTGGCTAGCGCTTTATAACCACCTAGATCTAATAATAAGTTATAGGCTATACTGGCCGTGATAGTTTAGACACATAGTTTCATGCTCCCTTTCCTGAGAAAGTACAGGGATAGGTTGCTCAACTGTGGAGACTGAAGGGAGTTTGGAGAGGGTCATTGTTATTCAGATTATTAGTTTCTGTGTCCTAGAGCAGTGTACTCAGATTGGAGAGCTGGGATTGTTTTAGGAGGAAAAGAGAGAGAAAAATAGTAGAAACAAGATAGTTTAGTATCAAAGGCAATGTAATGAAACAGAATATTGCAAACATATAATTACATAGAACCGTACAAAAATGTAGCTCAGGCTATCAAGTTCTCAAGTTGCGTAGAAAGATGCATCACTCCTTACACGTCTTCTAATCAGTATTATAGCAAGTCCTTATCAAAAGTAAGTCTGCAAAATTCTGGTCAAATCTTATTATACTAACTAGGCTAGGAACAAGACTATAGGAAGCTACAAGGTATATATCCAGTTAGGTAACAATGATAGCTGTAAAGTTATCATTAACGCTAACACTATAGAGCAGTAACTATAACTATAGCTTAAATTAATAATGTAGTTCATGCTTTTTATTAAGAGCTCATATATATAAATAAATAATGCAGATAGTAACTATATCTATATATATATATATCTATATATATATATATATATATATATATATATATATATATATATATATATATATATATATATATATGGCCTATATGCGCTTAATGAACATAAGTATTGTAAAAGCATAGCAGGGTTAAATAAGCATATACAATTATTTTTGTATGAATGCTATCTGCCAAAACATTTACAATTGTTACAGCACTCCCAATGTTTTTAATCATAGACCTGAAACAATAACCTTAAGTGGACAGTGCAGGGAAGTAGATTTCTCTAACTTAATGCAGGGACCTTGGACGTAGTAAATATGTGGGAGCGTTAAGAAAAAATAAAGACTCAAGCATTAAAAATACTACATTAAAGACCATTCATATGGGGCATCTGATTTAAGGTGGTGCAGCTTTTACTGTCAATGTTTAAGATTTAAGAACACCCTTCAGGTAGTGTACTGTAAAAACAAATTCACTTAGTAATACTTTAAGTCAGTATATGGTACATTAATTCATTAAGGATGAACCTGAATTCTAATGTAGAAGCTATAGGTGTGGATATTTAGCTAAGGCCAAGCTCAAGTTTAGAGTTAGCCTCTCTGTTCATGTTTTCTTTTATTGTTATCTATATTGGCTAGTTGTGGTGCAGTCCTAGCATTCTCACATATACCTCTTATCCTTGTTGAAATTTACAAATGCTACTTGTGTAAAAATCAGCCATGTTCATATGTTTCACATTAAATTAGCTAGTAGAGGTGTGGTTAGTGATTACCATAAGCACCTATTACTGTAGATGCAATCTTAAATGTAGGCAAGTATGTCTCCTCATTTATTTTAGTCTGCTTTTAAACTATATTGGCTAGAGTATTCTGTTATAGCTTTCTGGACACTCCGCTAATCTGTGGTGAAAATGTAAGAAAGAGCCAAATTATGACTTTGCACAGGTATCCCAGCCCCGATACCGCTCTGCTATTGCTATCTCTAAATGTACGTGGAAGTTACAGCAAACTGGTCTTATTGTGAAGACAGCAATACAGTAAGATGCTGTTTAAATAAGGTTCTTACGTTTAGAGCAGCGTGAGTTAGGGGAACAGTAATAGTGTGGAAAACAGCTGTGGCTGAGCACAATTGTACAAACTCTCCATGTACCTTAAGGTAGTACCATACCAGATATACTGAATATAGTGGGGTGCCTTACAAAAGGTGGAAATTACAAGTTCCTTTAAATGATAAGAACAAAATTGAAGAGAATGTGTAATAAAGTACTTCCTAATGGGGTTCTTAGAGGTAGAGCACTGTAGCTTTAGAAGCTATTTAGTTCTTCCAAGTTCCTTAAGTGGGGTTGGTCGCTAAGGACTCTCCACATGGATGGCACAGTTTGAGAAGCCTATGTTTAGTTGTTCTTAAAATGAGATGCGAGATACCCTTTGCACGGCTTCTCAGTGCCACGTTAGCAGGATTGCATATTGGTCAAATTTATGTAAACTACACCAGATAATATTGCTTTGCTTAAGAAACATGGAAGTCTGTTAGCGTACATTAAATATTATAATAATATTAAAGAGATTATTCATCTAAACTCTAATAATAGCCTATCTGCAATGGAAGAACTTTTAAGTAAATGGAAAAAAATCTTCCTTTTACTATGGAAGAGTTACTTTCAATTATAAAAATTATTTTACTACCTAAAGTACTTTATATTATTCAGTCAATATCTTTACCTCCACCATAATCAATAATTAAAAAAATTAATTCGATGATTCAAAAATTCTTATGGTTTCCAAATAAACCCAGAATAGCACTAAATTATCACAGGAGAGACTGGAATAATGGAGGTGTTGGTTTGTCTAACTTGAAATTATATTCAGTTTCATCTGTGATTAAATATATAACTCTTCTTTTAGATATAGAATATACTGCAAAATGGAAGAAATATTTAGAAGTATTATCTTATGATACATATAACCTCCCTAATTACCAAAAATAGTCTATAGTAAATAATTCATTTATTTGGTTATTAAAAGATTATTTTTCTATGTGTCTACATTGAATCTTCAAACATTCAAAATTTCGAGTGTCATATAGTTGACACCATATGATCGGATGTTTGAATGTTGTAACAGAGATCTCCATACAGCGCAGAATGGGAAGATTTCTCTTTTCTGCAGTGTAGTGCAATCACGGAGTTGGTATATTTAAAGATTGCCCCCCTGCTTAAAACATTCAGGTAGGTGTTTTGTTTAGTTTTTTTTTTTATTAGATATTCAAACTTTTGAAAGTTCGATCATATGGTGTTGACCATATGACACTCTAACTTCAAAAGTTCGATTATCTAATATAGTCCCTTTTTCTACATATATTCCCCTTGTACATAAATCTAATTACATGCTATTCCTCTTAAAAACATTTAGAAATTATATATATATAAATCCTCAGACTGTAAGGCTTGTTTTTTATACTGTTTCCCATTGCTTTCACTCAAGGAATTATTTCTTCTTCTGATAACACAAAAATGTTGCTCTTCAAAGAAAAAAAATAATATAGTGGTTTCAGTTAATGGTGAAAGATGAGCTAAAATCATTTGACCTTTTGACAGCTCAGTTTGAAATAGACACTCATTTATGGTTAGAAACACAAGCATGTAGACAATTTCTTTTAAATAAATTTGATATGATGTCTCCTACAATAAAAAATCAGTACCTAAACTTATAAATTATCTGATGTTATCTTCACAACATAAATCTCCTAATAAAAATAAATTGTCGCACATATATAAAATAATTAGAAACAACAATGACACTTATCCTGATAGTTACTGGAATTATTTTTTTTACCTTTAATAAGTGTCTTTCTAACGATCAAGATAAATTATATTACAGTCAGCTAATAAGACAATTTCTTCAATTAAATGGAAACTATTTACATGAAAATATATGTATAAATCTTTTTTAACTCCTTATACAATAAGCAAATTAAAGAAGAATAATACATGTTGGAGATGCAGAAATGAAGGGAAAGCTCATTGGTCACACTTTTTTATTGTATGGCCTTAAAGTATTTGGAAGATATTAATGTTTTTTTTTTTTGCAAGCTTTATTTTCAGATAATTTTATGCTTACTAAATCCATGGGTTCTAGTCAGTACATCAATACCTGAATGTTTTAAGAAAATTAAATATCCTATGATTTATTAGTTGCCAGGAAAACTATAACAAGAAATTGGAAATCTGACATTTCTCCCTCTTTCATGAATTTGAGTCTTCTTAAACTTTGTCATCTGGAGCTATTGACCATTTAAGCAAGATCTAATAGAAATACATCTTACATTATGTGGAATAAATTACATGAATTACTAGGAAAATAATTAGTCAGTTTAGATAACTGTTGATGTATACCAATCAATTATATATAGTACATATGTGAACATCTTTGTAAATAGTTTAATAATATTTGTTTTTTTTTTTAATAATTAAGTTGAAATATTTGTGAATACTCTATGAAGAATTTTTTTTTTTTTTTAAATTCAGTACAGTTGTTTAAAAAAAAAAACAAGCTGGGTGGAATCCGATCATTCCCTCTATGCTGAGAAGCCATGAGAATTTGACAGTGGACAATGTCTTCAAACTGCACTCTAGTATCAGTACACATAACCTGGACATCCAACATTGTAGCAGACAGACTGACCAAAACTATACTGTTGCCTTACAAGTGGTCTCTCAGCAAAACAGTGGCAACAGAAATTTTCATCTGCTGTGGTCAACCTTGCTTTGCCCTTTTTACTTTGTACCTCAATAACGAATGCAGAAATTACTTTGCCTCATCCTTCCACAGGGTACAGTCACCGAGAGATTTCCTTGTCCATCTTTGGCCCCCAGATATTTTTTACACCTTCCCACCAATTCCGCTTATCTCCAAGTTCATTCAGAAAACTATGGAGTACAAGACCAGGTTATTCCTCATTGCTGCCTTCTGGCATTTGCAGGTATGGTTCCCCATTCTGTGGCTTCACTTTTTTCACCTACCATGGATTCCGGGTCCATTTTGAGATCTCCTCACATACCCATCTGTGTTACCTATACCAGACCTCAAAACCCTAAAGCTCACTGCATGGTTTCTCTGATTCTAACAGTTGCAGTAGCTGCCAGGCGTTTGTCCAGTAGTCCGGATCATATCTTCCACTCAAAGAAACTCGATGAAAAAGACGTACAAGAGCAAATGAAAGTGTTTTTCCATCTGGGCCAATTCTAAGGGACTAGACCCATTTTCATTGCCTCTACCAAAAATTTTGGAGTTTCTTTCAGAACTCTTCATGACTGGATCAAATTACTTTACAATTAAAGTACAGTTAGCAACCATTTCAAACATCCACATAGGGCTCAACACTGCTTCTATTGCTTCCTTCAAAGTGACCTATCCGTCTTTAGAGGAACTTTTTTATTGAGAACCCAGTTTGTGATCCATTCCCTTCCTGGGATGTCACAATCTTACTCCAGTCTCTAATCCAAAAACCCTTCAAACCAGTAGTATCTGTATATTTGAGCTTTCTTTCATTGAAAAATATTTTTCTGGTTGCCAGTAAATCTACAAAATGAGTGTCAGAACTGTAGGCACTCTCATCCCTTCCTTACCTTTCATAAAGACAGTATCATTGAGAACAAAATCTTTGTTTCTTCCTAACATAGCTTCATAATCTAACTTGAACCAACAGATTGATTTGCCAGTTTTATTCCCAAATTCTACCAATAAAGAAGAACATACATTACACACCTTAGATGTTCATAGATTGTCTTCATCAGACTAAGAATATCAGAAAATCAGATCAACTGTTTATATCCTTCTCCAAGAAGAACCTTGGGACAATTAGTACCTAAGGTAACCTTCTCAAGATGGCTAGTAGATTGCATTTCATTCCTCTATGATTCATGAGTTACAGTGGATATAAAAAGTTTACACAACCCTGTTAAAATGCCAGGTTTCTGTGATTATAAAAAAAATGAGACCACAGTAAATCATTTCAAAACTTTTCCCACTTTAATGTGACCTATAACCTGCACATTTCAATTTGTCTGATCCACTGTATCTCTTACACTATGTAGTGTTTACTGTATTTTCTTTGTCAATTTTCTGTATAGTGGGACATCTTTTGGTCAGTCAGCAAGCTTGATCTGAAGTAATTCAGGCTGGAGACAGGGATTGTGCATAGGGGAGGAGTCAGAGCTGTCTGATCCAAATCTTTCGTGTAAGGCACCAAGGTCAGATCCGACTGGATCCGACAACCCACATGTTGAGCCAGACAAACAAGATCTATCATTATGGTAAGTATATAACTTTCATGTTTGCATAATGTAGTTAGCTATGTTCCTAGGGAGGAGGTCAAACTTGTATTAGTTTAGTCATTTATTTTAACACTTGTGAACTGTTTATATTGCCAGTCATCTAGCATGTTTTTGGAAGGTTGGAAGAAACTGGAGGATTCAGAGAAAATTCTACCCATGTAATCCCTGACAGAGCTTCCAAACCCCACAGAGACAGTAACCCAGCAGTTATTTATTGTAGAAAGTCTTTTAATGTTCAAGTGTAGATGTGTGTAGCCATGTTGTGTGGGTAGATCTTCTTCCAAAAACATGGCTCAAACAAACCACCTCCAATTTTCAGCATATACTCACCTCCTATAAATACGTCCAAGACATGAAATCTGGCAGTGGGGTAAGTGGGAACACGCACATTCTTTAAAGAAAACACTTTGACCCAACTGTTATTGCTCAGGCAAGCTACAGCTTTGATACTTAACCCAATTCGATCCTTCTAAAACTTCCCTTCTGGAAAAACAGTCACCTTCTAATAGCAGTTGCTTACCTTCCTCCTCCAGCCTTTCTAAACAAATTTAAATGTCTTATTCTTAATTATTACTATTTCCTCAGCTTCTCCCAACTATAAATATGTTATTCTAGGTGATTTTATCCTAAACTACCTAGGTCCCCTTAGAAATTACATTGTCAAATTCCTGCCGGTATCAACCTTATGCAGTTAGTCAGCGATGCTACTGATCCAAATTTCTGAACCATCAACCACTCCCTCCTGGATCTATTAGTCATTAACAGCCCTCTCATTATCTCGAATATATCTGGTCTTGTACCCTCATTCACTACCCACTACCCAGTAACTTTCCAAGTTATGTACTAGTAACCAAAATTGCTCCCAAACTAGTTACATTCAGACTCATATCTACTACTAATAAAGAAAACCTCAGAAAACACTTAGCAGCTTTCAACTCGTCTCCCATTACCATCTTGGAGAACCCAAGAAGAGCTGCCATAGCTCTTACATATACCTTCCTTCAACTTCAAGACAAATTCTTCCCTCTCACACAGTGCCTTTTTAGATGTAACAAAAACCCTTGACTAACCACTAAACTGAAAGCTTTGCTCATACTTGGGGACCATGCATGGAGACAAAACCCCTCACCAGATAATCATACTGCCTTCACCTCTCTATATAACCTAGCTAAGCAAACCATATACAGACACGAAGCCAGCTATTTCAAACACTAACTACTTGCTCTGCTAGGCAAACCAAACACTTCTGTCAGGAAGTAAATCTTCTCACAGACTGAAAATCCACAGATCCCACCTCCTCCCCTGTCTACATCCAAACCTGACAAGGCCAGCTATCAAACTCTGACTTTCTCAAGGAATTCAGCCACCTCCCTAGTACCACAAATCTACCAGCTCCTCTCTCTTTTTAACCCCCACTTCTGTTTTAAGAAAATTACGCACAAATACTTTGACCCCCTACTAGAAAACCTACCCATGGATGCACCCCATGGCAGTCAACCTACTCTCCTGGTTTACATCACTCTATGTAAAGACTTCCTTGCCACACCTCTTCTCCATACTTATAATCACTGCTTAACTCAAAACACAATGCCAGACATATGGAGAATTGCCTTGTCAAACCTCTTCCCAAACAGCCTCAGCCAGAAAATACCCCCCACGTCCACCCTATCTTCATTCTCCCTAATCTTAGGAAAATACTTGAAAAACCTGGCTACAACCAGCTGTCCACTGATATCCAACAGTACCACATTTTCACTCTCAAACAGCATGCATTCTGAACTGGCCAAAACACAGTAACACCAATATGTTCTCTTACAGATGAAATCCTTCTCAACATGGATAAAGAAAACCTTTCACGTGTACTTTTCATTTACTTTACCAAGGCTTTTGATCTTACTGACCACCATCCTGCTCCTTCACTGCCTCCATAAAGTTGGGGTTAGCCCCAGTACTGTATCCTGGTTCTAACATTTCTTAACTAATAGATATTTCATAGTCAAAATAGGCTCATCCTTATCAACTCCAGGATGCCTTACTGAAGAATTCCCCCAGTGATTGATACTCACCCCACTCTTCTTTTCAAACTTTAACTACCATTGAACCTCCTTATTCTTCCTATCGCTCTTTATGCCAAAGACATGGTTATCCTTCTATCCATTTGCTCACTTTCGACTATTTAAACTCAGCTTCAGTCTAACCTTCACTCACTTAATTCTTAGCTAAATAACCATACATTATTCCTAAATCTCTCTAACAAAAGTATGATATTTGGAACCTCACAAAGGCCAAAGAAAAAAAATCACAGATCTCAATGGTTCCCAATAGAAACAACTATGATGTTTTTGTACATCACTGTTGCAGTATTCTTCACTGTATGTGTCTTCTGCCAAGGATAGCCCAACATCTGGCCAGCATACCAAAGCCTTTAGATCTTGTATAGGTCATAAGTCACACACATGCTCCCCATTCAGGACATAGGGCATAAAGGTGAAAAACCAACACAGATACTCATAACTTCTTTGCCACCAGTCCAAATGCCATCATCGCACATTGGTCTGAAAGCCCTTTTGCTGTGCTTAATACCAAGCCTGTCAGATAAGTGGCCTGTTGTTTTTTTTTTTTTTTTTCTGTTTTCTTTTTGGTCTTGTTCTTTTTTGGTTACCTAGCATTCATGTCATCCAAGAAGGCAACATGTCAATGTGGGAGGCAGATTCCCCATAGGGATCAGCACGAACAGTGTCTTTTTTGTCTGGGTACTATCCATGACTGTACATCCTGTAGCATTTGTAAAGTATTTCTGCCTAAGACTGTTAGACATTGATTGTCTTCCCTGCCAATCTGTCTTGAGAACCAGGTGATTAAACTGTTCAAGGTAGTATGGCAAAATCTTCTAACCCTGAGGTACTGTTAAACAAGAAGACGGCTAGGAAATCTTGGCCAGATACTTTGGCTGTCCAGCCTCCACCAGAAATTTCTGTAGACGTGGATGATAAACACTGTAGGCTGTCTGGTGTCTACATTAGATTCTTGTGCTATGACCCTGTCAGAGGCCAGTCTGGATTTTTCCTTTTGCATGTCCCCTGAGGCTTTTCAGATATCTGCAACAGATGTCAAGGGGGTACTGCGGTTGAGTGTCTTGGAGAGCTCTAGAGGGATTCTGCAGATTCTGTTCAGGGAAGAGGTTCTGGGTACTTTATTGAATCTTGTTAAGGGTTGGAACCTCTGGTGTTTGTTAGGGCTGACGTCCCTACCAAGAAAAAGTAGGAGACTAAGCATACTTCTGTTTGCATTAAGGATCCTCAAAGGGAATGGAAGGAGTTTACTCAGGGCCTGCTTAATCCCTTACTGGTCCTGAAGCCTCCCAAAGGGATTTGTGTGTCTGCTCGCTCATGGACTTCTACTTCTCTCAAATGAGTTAGGGAACCCGACTCCTCAGATGAGGATTCAGAGTCTGATGATGGGTTCCTGTCCTACTCTTAAGCAGACAAAGAAACTTTGTCATTTAGGACCACACAAGTGCAGCCTAAATGAAATTACAAATGTCATCTCATGAGAGAAATGCAGTGCAAATAATGTAGATACAGCAGTATTAAAGAATAACTTAAGAAAGAAAATAACACTTAGGACATGCAATAGGTAGTTCACATTACATAAACACATTCAATACCCGTTATCCAGTGATAAATAATAAATACCCACCACCAAACCCCTACACTGTTAAGATATAGAATAAGTAGAGACTAGTGAATAGCAGCTACTTATTTACCATATTGCACTTGTTAACCTTAGATGTGACTCAGTATAGCCATCATATTACATAATAGTAATGCTGGCGGTAATTGCTCTGAGCAGCAGGATTAAATGAAGAAAAGAGGCTTCAATGTATCAGGTATTATGGTTGGTGTCTGTATTAATAAGTCTCACAGCTGTTGGATATAAACTATTCCTGAATCTGGTAGTCCTACAGTGGAAGCTGCAGTACCTCCTTCCAGATGCTAGTTGTGAGAACCAGTTGTGGGCCTGATGGGTCAAATCAGCAAGTATTTTACATGTTCTCTTTCTTGCTCTTGTAAAAAAAAAGCTCCTGAATAGAAGGGAGGTTTGTGCTCAAGATTTTCTCGGCCACCCTCTATAGTTTCTTCTTCTCAGCAGCTGTCCAGTTGTTGAACCATGCTATGAAGTTGCTAGTGAGGATGCTCTCGATAACTCCCCTGTAAAAAGTGGTAAGAGCAGACAGTGGGAGCCTGGCCTTTTTGAGCTTTCTAAGGAGATGAAGCCTCTGTTGAGCCTTCTTGACTATATGGTTGGTGTTAGCAGCCCAGGAGAGGTCATCAGAGATATGAAGGCCCAGGAACTTGGTTGTTTTGACTTTCTCTACTACCTTCCCTTTGGTAGTGAGTGGTTGGTGAACTGTTGCCTTTCTCCTGAAGTCCATAACCACTTCTTTGGTCTTATTAATATTCAGGTCAAGATTGTTCCTGTCACACCAGGCAGTCATAGTGTTCACCTCATCCCTGCAGTTATGTTCATTCCCACCGTTAATGAGACCCACGACTGTGGTATCGTCAGCAAATTTTATAATATGGTTTGACTTGTGTTTTGCACTGTAGTCATGGGTGAGGATGGTGAAGAGCAAGGGGCTGAGCACACAACCTTGGAGGACACCAGTATTCAGGACTGTGTGTCGAGAGGTGCTGTTTCCAGCGCATGTCCACTGGGGTCTACCAACCAGAAAGTCAAGAATCCAGTTGCATAGGTGCTTGTTTATCCCGAATTTCAGAAGTTTATCCACCAGTTGCATCAGTATCGCAATGTTGAATGCAGAACCGAAGTCGATATACAGCATCCTCACGTAGCTGTTTCTCCCTTCTAGGTGTTTTAATGCAAGTTGTAGTGTGACAGATATAGCAGCTGCAGTCGATCTATTTGCCTGGTATGTAAACTGGAGTGGATCGAAGGACTTAGGCAGACTCACAGGTAGATGTTTCTTCACAATCCTCTAAAAGCATTTCATGACGTTTGAGGTTAAGGTGGCCAGTCTGAAGTCATTGACCGGTCCCAGACCCGTCATCTTCCCAGGTGCCTTCACCTTTGGCTTATGGTTCTGATGAAGAAGAGTCTGAGTCCTGAGTCTCCTTTTGAGGAATTGTCTTTTTTAGACAGTATAGCTAGAATGATGGAATACTTTAAGTGGGATTCTTCTCAAGTGTCGGATACGCAGAAAAGTTATTATGAGCTGCCTGAGGTGGACACTCCTAAACCTTGTGCAATACCTCCTGTGTTGGCTGCTTTGTTGGACACCTTTATAACTGCTTTAAGTATGCTGATTTTCAGTGTCCTGCTCCAAAAGAACCTGACAGGTTCTATACGGTTCCTGAGGATTGTCAATTTGTATGCAAGTGTCCTTCTGATGACCCTGCTGTGGTGTCAGTCTCCACTGACAAGCCTTCCAAACTTTTGCCCTCTTCCAAGCTTCTCCCTTCAAATAAGGATAGTAGGACAATGGTAAGAATTGGTAAAAAGGTTTATGCTGCTTCTACTTTGGCTTTTAGGGACATCAGTTACCAGACCCAAATGACCAGATATGCTCTGGGTTTGATTACCCAGGCTTGTCAGGTTATTTTCGATCTCCCTGATTCTGAAGCAGAATCTTCTGCTCTGTTTGTTTCTGCTTGTTTCTGCTTCGTCATTTTATCAAGTGTAGCTATGATGCTGCTGCTGTATCTTCAAGAGCCGCTGCCTTTGGGTCTGTCATGAGGCATTATTCTTGGCTTCACTTGCAGTCTTTACCTGAAGACAGTAAGGCCAAGTTGCTGGATGCTCCTTTGGATAATAAAAATCTCTTTGGGAGTGCTGCTGCTATGTTGAAGTCTCTT
The DNA here is from genome assembly GCF_019279795.1 of Protopterus annectens. Taxonomy (NCBI): domain Eukaryota; kingdom Metazoa; phylum Chordata; order Ceratodontiformes; family Protopteridae; genus Protopterus; species Protopterus annectens. Next base: position 784,296,645 of record NC_056746.1, on the reverse strand, counting down.
CAGGAAAAAGGTAAAGCTTTGCAAGATCTTTGTGTAGCCTATCCCAGTGATCCAGAGGAACTGTCTTACTAGGTCTGCTTTTGTCTGCAGGCAATCTCATCAGACCAACAAAGGGCAGGAACGGTGGTAGGTGAGCTCCTCCTGCTAAGTCTTCTCAGGTTCCTGTGGCTTAGAAGCCTCCTTTATCTGACAAGCCTGGTTCTTTGACATCTTTCCCCCACCCCTTGCCCAGGTTCCCTTGTCCCTTCAGCTCTCCCTATGTCTTTGAAGCTGGCATGTCATCCCCTTCGATTCTTGGTTTCTATCTATCATCTGTCAGTGTTACTTCTTGGTGTAGAAGTCTATGCCTTCTTTTTCAGGGATTCCTCAATCTCCTCTGGAACAACTTCCTCATTTCCAGAGGTCCTTTGGTTCCCTGGTAGACCAGGGGACTATTTAACCTGTCCCTGTCTCACAAGTAGGAAAGGGATTTTACTCTTGAATGTTCCTGGTCCCTCAAAAGAAGGGCACTTGGAGACCTATTCTGTATCTCTCTTTGCTCAACACCTTTCTCGTTGTTCCTTCTTTTTGGATGCGTACTCTTCAAACCCGGTTTCCTCTTGTACTACCCTAGGTTTTTCTGGTGTCCTTGGATCTGAAGAATGCTTACTTTCATATTCCTATTCACCTTCTTTTCAGGAAGTTTTTATATATCTCTGTTTTTTTCTATTTGGTTCTCTACTACTGCTAGAGTATTCACAAAATGCCTAACCCCTGTATTTGCCTTTTGCAGTCTCCGAGGCATTAAAAGTTTTCCTTATTTGTGACCTGTTGTTTCAGGTGCCTAATGGGATCTGAAGTTCACCATGTATCTCCTCCAAAGTCTGAGGTTCACTACCAATTTTGAAAAGTCTGACTCCCTGTCAGGATCATGCTTGTCTGGGTTGCAGGATTACCAGTGTTGGCCTCTCTTCCAGCTCCAAAACCTCCGCCCTTGACAGCTTTCTTTCAGTTACTTCTCCTCTGCTTGTTATTCTAGGCAGAGGGTTTCTTTGAGCCCTGGGATTTATAGGTTGTTCTATTCCAGTGCTCCCTCTTGCCAGACTGCACATGCAGAAGCTTCAATGGTACCTCAAGACAGTTTGACTTCAGCATTGCCACCCGCTGGATTACATTGTGCCTCTCCTTCCTTGTTTAATGTGGGAATTTGAGTGGTGTATTCAGCAACTTTCCCCAACCCAGGCCTGCACTTTCATCCTCCAGTTCTTCTCAAAAACTTTTCATATGGGGTGGGGGGCTTCCGGTCATCATATAAAAGTTCAAGCTCTTTGCCCTCCGATCAGAAATCGGACCATGTCAACATCAAAGAGTTGAGAGCTCTGATTCTGGCCTTCAGGCTTTTCACTCCATGCTGTTTCCAGGCCCTCTGAAGGTTTGCATGGGCAATACCACAGTGATGTGGCATATCAGCAACCAGGGGGGCACATAGTCTTACTTCTCTGCAGGTAGATCTTCGGGTCTGGGATCTGGCTGTCGGTTATCTGTTAACACTTCAGGCAGTGTATATTTTCTCAGAGCACAGTCTACTGGCAGACACCTTGAACAGGTCCAAAGTATAGACTCACAAATGGATGCTTCATAGAGATGTGTTTCTGGACATAGTCCATCGGTGGGGTATTCCTCAGGTAGATCTTTTTGCCTTCCCTCTGAACAGGCAGCTTCCACTTTTCTGTTTCAGAGCGGCATGCCATCTGGTGTGGAAGATAGATGCCCTTCTTTTTGCTTGGAAGGAGATGTTTCTCTATGCCTTTCCTCCCTTCCCCCTACTTCCAAGAGTCCTGCAGAAGATTCAACTGTACTCCCCAAAAATCTTATTAGGGACTCCCGTTTGGCTAGGACAACACTAATTCTCTGTAATGATGAATCTGGCCAGGGGCAGTCATCATAAGTTACCTCACTGGTTGGATCTCCTCACACAGGACAAGGGGTCGCTTATCCATCCTCACTTGTCCACTCTTCAACTGACACTGAGGGTGATAGGTTTTTGATCCCTTTTAGGCACCTTTTTTTATGAAGATATGCTCAGGGTTTTACAGGAAGCAAGAAAACCTGCAACCAGAAAGCTGCATATGTCCAATTAGAAGAGATTTTCTGTCTGGTGCCATGCTCATAACCAGGGTCCTTTTTCAGTGGGGGTTCCTCTGGTGTGACCCTGAGTGAGTTGCTCCAGTCTGGCTTGGCCTGCTCTTCTATAAAGGCCCATTTGTCGTCTGTTTCTGCCTGTCTGCCCTTCAATCTTCCTTTGGCTTCTTGCTTTGAGGTCAAACAGTTTCTTAAAGGGGGTCCTGCATCTCAGGCCTCCAAGGAGGCCTAATTCTTTTCCTTGAGACATTAATTTTATTTTAGAAAAATTGACCCAGGCTCCTTTTGAGCCTGCAGGTTCAACTTCTCTGCAACATTGTACCTGGAAGGATATCTTATTACTTGCTGTTACTTCTCCTTGAGGGATTTCTGAACTTCAGGCCTTTACAGCCATCACGCCTTTTTAGACTTTTCACAGAGACAGGTTGTCCCTTTGTACTACTTCTTCTTTTATGTTCAGGGTGGTCAGTGAGTTGTCTTTGAATCAGGCAGTTCAACTCCCTTTCTTTTTTCTTTTCCTCAATCTGCTAGTGAGAGGTTCCTACATACCTTGGATTTGCTCAGACAGCTCAGATGTTATTTATATAAAACTAAGGCCATCCATAAATCTGACCAACTTTTTGTTTCATTTCCTTCCAGGACATTTGGGTTTGGCTGTTTCTAAGCAAACCATCTCCTCCTGGATATCCAAGACCAGTTCCTCCTCTTATTCTTTTCATGGCAAATGTGTGTATACTTCTATTAGAGCTCACTCCACTAGAACTGTTGTATTTTCTGGTGCTTTCTACAAGGATGTAGAACAAAAAGCACAGACTCCTGCCAAATGTACCATACATAATAAAATCCAAATGTAGAAAAAAAAAATGTGAGCACACCAACAAAGCTGAACAGAGACAAATAAAGCGTTATTCTTCCAAGTTGTAGTGTATCAGTTTTATTTAAAAGGATGAGTGCTTTTGCAGGGTTACCGCTTTCTCAGATCCACATAAAATGACAGTTAAAAACAGACATAAATTGTCTCTGTTCAGCTTTGTTGGTGTGCTCATATTTTGTTTTTCTGCTTTCTACAAGGAGTTGGACAACAATTCCATCCTTGAAGCTGCTATTTAGTCTTCAGTGCATACTCTCACTAAGCAGGTTTTACTCAAGCCATTCTACATGGGTTTGTTGAGGGGTCTTCTCAGCCTTCCACCTCCCAATCCTTTTCTTGAGCTTTTGTACTCTCCCTACTGTGAAGAATACTGCAAGAGTGATATAGAAGGAACGTAGTAGAATTGTGTATAATCTTACCATAACAGTATATGTCCTTCTCTTCACTGTTGCAGTATTTGCTCCCTCCCTGCAACCCTCTTTTTCTTTTGGGTTTTGTTTTAGTCTCACTCCTAGCTGAGTGTTTTCCTTTTCCATCTGTGTTTTCTCCTTTTGGGTTTGGAAGGCCTCTTTTGTCCTCTGGAGGCTGTTCTTTACTGGGACAATTCAGTTCTGGGTGACTGCGTCCATACATCACCTTTATGTCCTACATCATGAATTGGAAGCATATGTGTGACATACAGCGCATACAAGATCTAAAGGCTTTGGTATACTGGCCAGATGTTGGGCTATCCTTGGTAGGAGATCCATACTATGTAGAATACTGCAACAGTGAAGAGAAGGGCATCTATTGTTATGGTAAGATTTTACACAACTGTATTTTTTTAAAATACCTAGGGTTATGGCTAGACCAGTCACTTAACTTCTAATGTCACATTGAAAACACCAGGAAGACCATCAGTTCTCTTTTTTATTCTGGTCCTAGAAACTATTGCCCTTTTTCTCTAGGTCAGCTAGAGCTGAAATAGGCAAATGAGTCATCCTTGTTCAGCTTGAGTATGGGCTCCTAAAAAAAAAAAAATCATCCACACTACAGTCTTTTGAAAACAAAATATGCCAAAACATTTTTCCCCTACCACCCCTACCCATGAACACCAGTCCACCACCCTGTCCAAAGCCAGGTGGCTAAAAGTTTCCTTCAGGGCTGAGGTACTCCTAGAGTTTCATCTTTTCAAACTTTTTAATCCAGGTGCCTTCCTGCTTCTTGCTGCCAAACTCCATAATGAAACCACCCCCTTCAGGGATTCCCTTCCTTCTGTGATTACTTTTATGAATTTATTCTGTTTAATTTTTTTGGTGAATTTCTTCACCTGAGCAATGCCTACAAATTGTCTATCGTGATCAATGTTCTACTCTGGTAAACTAACCAAATAAATATATAAACGTACACCAAGCATGAAAATTTAACCTTTAAATCTAAAATAGTGCATGGATTATCACTCTGCTTTTGAAATGTGACATATATATTGCAAGTTAAAAGTATTAAATTACTTTTTAACTTAAACCTTACTGGAGTTCATATATGAATTCAGTGGCTGTCAAAAGGGGGAGAAACTGTCCCCAAGGTAAACTGGAAAATATGTCCTTGCTTATTCATGAAAGTGTCGCATATAGTTAAGGTATTCATATGAAAAAAATTGCCATTAATGATTATTTTCTACTTGAAGAATTGATATATAGTTATCATATTATATGACTTTGAGAAATTATTCAGAGTTAGGTACAGTTCCTATTAAGTTTATTTTTTCTGAATTGACTAGTAAATATTTGGAAAAAACTTCTGTTAGCCGGTAGAAGTAGATGATTTACATTAAGTGATGAAATGTGTCATCACTCTAACTGGTCTGCAGAAGGGTCCCTCCATGCCAGTAAAATAAGCCTACTTCCCCCCACTAATGAAAAATAGCAAAATAAAATAAACATACCAAAGTAGACTGAAATGTATGCAAAACAGGTAAACCAAAATAGAGCACTTTGTCAGGTCTGTGTCAGTCACATGGAGGGAGAGAGTCCTGACTATAGACCAGGAGACGTGAGCTTGATTGGCAGTTTGGCTACTTGTCAGAATAGGCATGGAAGGATGGACATGCCCAAGTCTATATTATAACCTCAAATGGGCAGTATATCGAATACAACTCCGTTGACACATAAACTCTAAACTACAAATTCAGCAAACCATCGAAAATGTAAACATCGAACGCATCACTTCATCAAAAGTGCCATTCAGTTAAGTGCAACCCGACAAATTAAAACTACATTAACACACTTTTTGCAGGGGGGCAAGCCCCCCTGCACCCCTAACACCTCCCTACTTAAATATACCAACTCCGAGACTGCAGTACAGTAGGGAAAAGGATATATTTCCTCATCCCCACAATCACGCTGCTGGACAACAAACACATTCAATGTCAGTTTCGATTGTTTGGTGGTTCACTGAATTTGTAGTTTGGTGCTTGTGTCGACGGAGATGTATTCGATATTTTGCCCGTTCGAGGTAATAATATAGACCCGACATGCCCATCCCAGAGGGAGAGGCAGTGTGCATGCCCAGTGTCACATGTTTATGGTCAGATTTCATTGGTATATACCAATGAAGTTATGGCATGGTGTTTTCTATGGGTAGGTAGGTAGGACATCCTGCTGTCCACTGTGCAGAAGTGAGGGATGGTGCAGTTCTGGTGACCATTGCATGACCCATGCAAGACTATCACTGTGATACAGGAGAAGGACTTAATAAGGAAAACCCAACCCACCTATGATGGCTGCTTAAGGATAGCTGTCCTAGCTGACGAGAAACCAATGTGATGATTGTCTGAGAGGGGGCTGATAATTGGCAGGAAGCTGGGATAAAAACACAGAAATACAATTTTGTTTCCTTTGTAGGATATTAGACCTCAAAGTTCTGTTTTAGATTTTGTCAGTGTGTCTGAAAAGAGGGTTGCAGGCTTGCAGCCCATTGTATTTCCTTTCTAAAATAGCAAGGAAAAAGAAATCTAGACTTTCTGCAGTTTGGTATTTAAAAAAAAGCTGGTTTATCACCCTGTCGTCAGACTCCTGTGTGCTTTTGCCTACCTATCTAAACTCAGATAATATGTTACAACAAACCATATCTGACCAAAGCGCACAAACAGGATTACATTGCTATTGTTCTTCCATAACTTTGCTATGGCAGGTCTTGAAAAATTGAAAGATTTTAATAACCTTCTCTGAATAATCAAAGTGTACACATTCTTGCCTTAACTAATATGATTAAATGCCTATTGTTCTTCATAACTTTGCTAGGCAGGTCCTGAAGAATTGAAATTATTGCTTTAGGCACATCTTTTTATGGTTTCTTGTAGAATTACTTTTTCTGAGAAAGAAAAATTAATTTTGCAGTTATTATTCTAGTGATCGCATATTTAATGGAACTGAGTTGGTGCTGCCTAATGTAGGACATATCTTTTTTTTTTAATATTAAAAATGGTTTGAATTGAGTTGTCCCAGTGTTGTGGGACCCTTGTAAACCTGATGATATGTCACTCTTGGATATAAGTTGACAATCACTCATTTACAGAAAGTAAAAATAAGTGTGCTCAAGCGCATGGCTTCAAACACTTTAATGTTAAAAGTTGAAAAAAACACATAAAAACCAAAAGTAAAACCAGGAGAGATATTTGCTTTCGCATCACCAAAGGATGCTTCATCAGATCTAAATACTGCAACGCAACGGCTATATTTAAATCAACTCAAAATTAGTGCCTGCGATCACGTGACCTCGGGGCAGATTTCAGAGGAACATTTTCATTTAACCCTTTACCAGCAGTTGCATACAGTAAAATAATTCATTTGGTTTCCAAGTTCTCAGTACTTGTTCTCACATCACCACCCCTAATATTAGGCATAAAAACTTCAAGCACCAAAAAGTTAAAAACATGATTAGAGCTTTTGTTTTTACGTTTACCAAGTGCATTTCTATCATCGCATCTATTCATACTGTAAACATGCTCTCTAATTCTATCTCTAAAATTACGATTTGTCTTTCCAACATAGTAACATTTACATACAATGCACTCAGCAAAATAAACAATATTCTGCATGTTACAGTCAGCATAAAAATTGCAGTAAATTAGGGGTGGTGATGTGAGAACAAAAGTGGATTATTTTACTCCATGCTAGATCTCAGGCGCTAATTTTGAGTTGATTAAATAGAGCTGTTGTGTTGCAGTATTTAGATCTGATGAAGCATCCTTTGGTTATATGAAAGCGCTCATCTCTCCTGTTTTACTTTGATTTTTATATGTTTTTATGTGTTTTTTTTCAGCATTTAGCATTAAAGTGTTTGAAGCCGTTCGCTTGAGCAGACTTATTTTTCTTTTCTGGATTTATTTGTTTGGTCAGTTACAGCTCCCTTGTTTGTTTTTTAAAGAAATCACTCATTTACATTTGCAATTGATTGAAGTTTATTTCTAGGACTTTCTTTAGTTTCAAATTCATGAGTGTCCTGTTGCAAAAGTGTAAGATCCTAGTTAGAAGTAGTTGTCCGAGACACTGCTGCTTGAGTTGGATGAGATAATTTTATTTTTTTAAGAAAATCAGTATCCGAAAAGTGTTTTTTACTTTTCTTGCAGTTGTTGAATAAAATCATGATTCTATTTCTGAAATACTTTCATATAAAACAGTATACATATACATAACTATCCTTCTCCATCCGTGAGCATTTTTTTTTTCTTTAGTGATTCCTCCCGCTCTCTCCCATTATCAAATTATCAAGTCATCTTATCAGCCCATTCATTCTGCTTGGGCTAGAGGTAGACACATGAGCCATCATACGGGCAGCCATTAGGGCTTAGTATTATGGCCCTAATACTACCTCCAGTGACTGATCTGATGTCAGCACCCAGATCCTCATGGGGCATCATATGCAAATGTTGTTTAAACTGAAGGAAATCATTATTTTCTACGTGATAAGTATGTGCAGCGGTACGTGATTTCATATTTTGGGGGATGTATAAAATCACCTTCAGAAATATTTTTGAAGCTGTCTGCAGTGTAGTAGATTGAAAATGTGAAGAACTTGAATTTAAACTCGGAGAATGAGTTACAACCCACAGAATCAAAACTGGTACATTGTATTGCTGATAGTAAATTGATATATGCTATGGAGTGCTGTTAAGGTGGGGGGGGGGTGGACTGTACGAAATGAAGGGTGCAGTGAGATAGTGAGATGTTTGTTTACAGAACTGGATCTGGAGGACTTTGTATTTGAATCAGATTGTCTCTCTGTTGTCTGATTCCAGATTGATTTTTTTTTACTTTTTTAAATTTTTGCCACTGTCTACTAGGTTCTTGATGGGAGCATCATGTGGAGGAGGCAACATGAAAGTGGATGATGCTACATATGAAAGCTTGGGGCTTCGCCCACGCCACGCCTATTCAATCTTAGATGTACGAGATGTGCAGAGATACAGGTAAACACTGTATTAAATAAAAGTGTATGAAAATACAGTAATGAATCAAGTATAACTGTCTATACCTTGTTGTAACTTCTTGTAAGGAAAATACTTAAGATTACAGGTTTTATTTCCATATGTTTGATAGTCTACTGTTTATTTTTTTATTACAGCATACAGCTTGTGTTTATTTGAGATTGCCCTGTATACAGCATTTATGATTTATCTTTTCTGGCCTTCGTGTGATAACATTAAGTTGATATGTCATAACCTGAGTGGTGTTTACTTCATGTCTCTACCCTACATAAACTCCCATCAGTTCAGCTGGCTTGGGGAGGCTAAGTTTATACAAAAAAAGGTGTGACCAGCAGCCAGTCGTGACTTGTGTAGTGCACTTATGTGCCACAAATGATGTACATGATTTCTGCAGTGCAAATACTGCCTGTCTCACTATCCACATTTCTGCTATTTCTAAGGACAGCATGGCAAGTCTTTTGCTTTCTTTTGCCTTGTTGTTGATTCCTTTTTGGCATAACATGAGCCCTGGTGAAAATGGATAGCTAAGACTGCATCTCCTTGCAGATTTAGGGGAAGTTTAAAAAAAAAATAGCTGAAGTCCTAGGGTAAGAATAAAAAAATAAAACTCTGTTGGACAGCAAAAATGAGTGTGGCTACCACAAGATTTTCAGAACATGTGAATGAGAATATTAGTAAAAGCTCAGAATTTGTCAGGGGTTGTGTAAGCCATAGCATTCCTAAATAAAATAATGAAATTCTTTCAACTAATAGAGGTGGAGAGGAGAGACAGCCACAGAAGGAATGGAGATGGTATGCCTCCTAGCCAGGGTTGCCAGATTTCCGACTGGCCAGGTAGGGACTAAAAAAAAAAAAAAAAAAAAAAAAAAGTGAAGACTAAAAAAAAAAAAAAACATCAGAGTTCCACATTAAGAAGTAGCTCTGTGTTTATTTTTTATTTGATTGGCCCGGGCCAATCAAAAATAAATAAACACAGACCTACTTCTGTTTAATGCGAAACATCGCAGTTCCGCATTACACAGAAGTAGCTCTGTTTTGTGATGTTTTGATTGGCCCATATACCGGTATACGGGCCAATCAAAAATCTCTAAACACAGAGCTACTTCTGTTTAATGCGGAACATTGTAGTTCCGCATTACACAGAAGTTGCTCTGTTTTGCGATGTTGTGATTGGCCCATATACCGGTATACGGGCCAATCAAAACATCGCAAAACAGAGCTACTTCTGTTTAATGCGGAACTGCAATGTTCCGCATTAAACAGAAGTAGCTCTGCTTTGCGATGTTTTAATTGGCCCATATACCAGCATACGGGCCAATCAAAAATCGCTAAACACGGAGCTTCGTTTAATATGGAACTTCCGCATTAAACACAAGAAGCTCCGTGTTTAGCGATTTTTGATTGGCCCGTATGTCAGTATACGGGCCAATCTAAAAAAAAAAAAAACAAAGCGGAGGCTGCCCGGGATTTAAACCGGCAGGGTGGGACTCGGGATCAGGCTGCTGATCTTGGGACAGTCCCGCCCAAATAGGGATGTGTGGCAACCCTGCCCAAATAGGGATGTGTGGCAACCCTGCTCCTAGCGCAGTGCATAGACAAAATGTGCCTGTTGGATACAGACATTACTAGATTAAAAGAGCAGCTGGACAAGTAGAGCCAGTTAAGAAGTAAGAATATGAAGGTAACTGGTAACCCCAAGATTATTTCTGAGGAGTTCCTACAGGATTACTTCAAAGTGAATGTAGTGATGTAATTGTGGTCTCTGGAGGACTTGGAACTTTACAGAGAGTAGGATCTAGAAATGCCAAATGGAGAGGCACCAAGATCCACCCTTTCTAAATGTCATTCCTTTACAGTGAAGGAGTACAGGATGCACAAAGATGCAAGTGTCTGAAGATTGACCATCAAGGTAGTGGCGGACTACTTGGCTGCACAGCATTATGAAAGAAGAGTACATAATAGGGCCAGAAGTGACTGTAGTGTCTGTGGTTTAGCAGTTCTTTAAAATACTTCAGTCACCTGTTTATAGTGAGGTATGGAAGGAATATAGCATTTCAGTTGGTGTAAGGTATGCACTGAGTTGGAAATGATCACAAAGAGTATAAACATGAGCTTGGATTAGAAAAACAGCAAGCAAAAAGCAATCTGCAAAAGCCAACCACTTGATCTGACCATTCAGCAGCAAAGAGGGACAGAACAAAGGAAGAATTTCTCAGTCTCAAAGGCTAGAGGAGGGAAATGGAGAATATGTTGCTGCAATGAGTGGAGGCAGAGTGAGAAATCCAGATAGTAGGAGGAGTAGCAGCCTGTGAAGAAAAAACATCACCCAATGGGAAAGGTTGAGTGCAAGGAATCAGAGCAGATGGTGAAAAAGAGGTCAAACATCAAAGGAAGTCCACAGGAGGTCCCAGGGATGATTCAAGGAGAAAGAAGAATCTTCAGGCAGTGGGGAAGAAATTGAGCAGGTCAGAACAGCTGGTGAAGTGTTTTTCACAGTTCTCATTGCTTCATGGCAGCAGCAGGGCAGGTGGTTAACCTAAAGATCTAACAAGAGGAAAGGATCGGTGAACCTCTTTGAGAGAGGTGGGTGCATAGACTAGGAAAAAAGCAACCAGTGACCCAGGACACAGGATGTCTGTTAAAAAGAAAACAACACTTTTTTTTGTCTTTCCACTTGTGCTTGGTGAAGTACAGCCCATGGTGTATGTGACATGGAATGGAATCCAGGAGTAATTAACGCACCCTAATGGGTTGTGATAAGGGATGCACTGGGCAATATGCTTAAGAGGAGGAAACACTAATGTGTTTCCCAATACTGTTAACCAACGTCTTTCTGAAGGTAATCTAGGTCTCCTCAGCCTTTCTTGATCTGTCAAAGGCATTTGACACTGTATCCCATTCAAATCTCTTACAAGCCTTAACTGATTTAAGCCTCAGCCAGACAGCATTAGCCTGGTTTAAAGACTATCTGAATGGGCATCAACAAGCAGTATTATGGCAATAAAACGTCTCCCCTCTTCTTCCTGTAACCGTAGGAGTCTCACAAGGTTCTATCCTTGGCCCACTCCTCTTCACAGTCTTCATTAACAGACTTCATACAGCTACAAAAGATTCCACACTCATACAATACACAGATGATTCAACCCTTATACAGTATGTGCCACTCCTACCCTCCAACAGCTAGAACAAATCACCCAACAGTCATTTGTAGCTATAGAACCTTGGCTATCTAATGCTCAATTAATTTTGAACATCAAAAAAGCTCAACTCATCCTATTTCACCCTACCAGAGTCCCTGACACCCCACCAGCATTCAAAATTACCTCAGCCATTAACACCTTTATAACTCTACTTCCCAGCACCAAACTTTTAGGGGTTACTATTGACAGTAATTTGCTATTTGATGCTCATATTTCACAATCCATAAAAAAGTACACAAAAACTAGGGTGCCTCTACAGGAGTAAACACCATCTCACAGCCAACACCAGAGTTACTATTGCTGGAACCCACCTTACCTCAACTTTACTCTATGCATCCCCAATCCGTACCAACATTAGAAAGGCTGATGTGACAAACTAGAAACCTGTTACAGTAAAACAGCAAAATTTGCCACAGGTGCTAACTATAGATCCCACTGCTGCCACTCTCTCAGAAAACTTTCATGGCTTGAGTTCCTCTCATTGCTAAAATGCAATCAGCTCAAAATGGCCCACCATATTATAAACCAGCATGAAAAAAAAACTCCAGCCCTAAAGAACATACTAACAAACTACTCCAACAAATGTTTCCTTTGCTCCAGCAATAAGGCATTATTAGAAATAACAAAAAGCAAAAATCACACTGAAGAATCCCTCTACTCCAGTTACGTGGCCAAAGTCAGGAATAGTCTTCCATTACACATCAAAACCAATACTAATATTGAACAATTAAAAAATCTTCTAAAAACCCACCTATCTGCCTCATGAATATGCTCTTGTACTGTACCAGGATTTAAAAAAACAACCCCCCCCCCACTAAACTCCATCCCTGGACACAATCTTACCAAACATAATTGCTTCTAGTTTCCTCTTCTCTACCTTTACACATCCCTTTCTTAACAATCCCGTACCCAATGCATACAGCTATTAACCTTGTAAAGGCTGCTCTAAAGTAACCAGCTCAAACAGAACTAGCTATACAACTTTCTTCTACCCAATAGTAACCTTAGCTTCTAGTCTGTTTTTTCTATACTGTTTAATAATCCACCAACTGTAACGTGTTTCTTCACAAAATATGTAGGTTTTAATGTTTCTCTTACAAAATATTATGTAAAATGTTAAGCTTAATTTCTCTTTATTTGTAAAATTGTTAAGTTGGTCTAATTCTTTGTATGTCTTGGAGCGTTTCTCCCCGGGCCTCCGCTGAAAACGGGCATGTTGTCCAGTCGGACTTTCCCAGTAAACAAATGAAGGATTGATAAGAGTTTGGGAGGAGATTGCACATTTGACCCATAACCATTAAAAAACGTTATTCAGTACCTGATATGTGTTTATGCCCAGGATCATGGAGATGGGGAATTGCATGAGGGCATCTGCTATTAAGGGGACATATGTAAACACACCCGCACACACACTAAAGGAAGGAAAAGCCAAATGCAATGGAGGATATCCAAGCAAATTTTCTGAACAACAATTTTTACTCTCTCCCTAGGAAAGGGGATTCACCAAGAACATGCTTCATTTGTCAGTAAAATAATGGTAAACTTGTGACTTAAATGAAGTGGGATTGTAGTTGATGCCTTCTACTGAGATAGAACATGAGTAAGTCCATATCTGACACTTGCTGCATATGTGAAGGGAGGGAAACATGCAGATGGAAAGGAAGGCAGATAAGGTTAAGGTAGGGAAAGGCTGGGTGGAAGAGGTAAGTGGAGTCCTAGGTGAGGAAGGTAGGGGCCAGAAATCATGAAACACTACAGTGAAGCCATTTTAAACCAAAAGAAAATTGGGCAAAAAATATTAGGGAGAGCAAAAGCTAAAGAACTAGAATGCCAGAAGCAGTAAGAGAAATCAGAATCCACATGGGGTAGAAGAGGGTGGAGTCAAAGTAAGGGGAAGGTTCACCCAGCCTACCTAAATCCCAGAGAGTCGCACAAATGCATAGACAGTAAGAAATGTGTGGCAGTAGCAGGAGAAATTAAAGAGTTAGCAATTAGTAGTGATCATACAAAGGTAACACAGCCATTCAAAATGAGGTGAAGGGGGATGTATTACGCACTGAGGCAAACACAAAAGGAACATCTAAATGGTAAGGTACCCAGGTAAGAAAAGAGGGCTAAAGAGTGAGACCCTTCTGGGAGGAGAGACAGAAAGGAGAAGTGGACGGATAAACTAAACCAAAATGTATGGCAGGATAAGAATGAGTATTAAAGTGTAACTTTTTGAAGTGTTGAGACTTGCTCTAGCAAGTCCCATAATATGGAGATTGAATGGCAGGAAAAACTGACTGACTTATACAAAGTCCAAGATTGCCATTTCTCAGAATATTTTTTTTTTCAAGATATGGTTATCTCCGTGTTTTTATATACATGATTGGGTGGGGGGCTTGCAGGGGATTGTAGTGGTGCATGTTTAAAGGAGAACAGTGATAAAAAAACAAAACAAAAATCCAGTAGAAGAGAGAAGCTCGAATGTCATTTTCCTTTAAACTTCTTTTTTTTTTTTTTGCAGGGGTGGGGGGGAGAAGCCTACCTGCACCCCCCAAACTTATATATACAAACTATGAAATGTCCATACCTTGGAGTAAAGGGAATATTCCAGGAAATAGCCATCTTGGACTTGGCATATGTAAGTCCAATTGTTCAGCCATCCAGTCTTCCTGTTCTGAGACTTGCTCATGTGAGTCATGACATTTCAGATGTTTACCTAACTGCAGGAACAAATACGCAGTGGTGGTGCTGCGGTAGCGTTGTCGCCTCACAGTAAGACGTTGTCCTGTTCGATTCTCAGCTAAAGCATCTTTTGTGTGGAGACATGCGTGAATGGGCGTACCTTCGTTGAAGGTTGTGCGTCAGGGCTGGCAACTCGGCACATACAAATCTACTGCCAATCATTAGTGGACCGGAGTTCTGCTGTGGCGACCCCTAACCGGGAAAAGCCAAAAGACACAACAACAACAACAACCTAACTGCAGGAACAAGAACCGAGTTAGAATGGAAATGTGGCAGATTAAAGTGGAGCATTGAGGTAAGTAGAAAGGCTGCTAAAAGTGAGTCTAGAGAGAGTTTGTTTGTGTCTTTCGGCTTTTCCTGGTTAGGGGTCGCCACAGCGGAACTCCGGTCCGCTAATGATTGGCAGTAGATTTTTACGTGCTGGCTTGCCGGGCCTAACACACAACCTTCAATGAAGGAACGCCCATTCACGCATGTCACCACACAGAAGACGCTCTAACTGAGAATCGAACAGGCAACGTTCAACTGTAAGGCGACAACACTACTGAAGCACCACCACCGCAGTTGAGTCTAGAGAGAATAATAATAGAAAAAATCAGAATGATAAGTAAGAGTTAGGTGTATTACTGAATGGTATGACTGAGGTAACACTATAGGGGTGAATAATTTAAGAATTTTTAAGCTTGAGAAGGAAAGCTATTATGATGTGAGACCGCTTCGGAATAAACTAAAGAGGTACAAAGACAACTCCACAAAGGAGTGGAAGTAGGGAAAGTAAGGCAAATGGAAAAAAGTGATTCAGATAAGATGGTACTAAATAAGACCACAAAAATTAATTCTGGCGGGAGAAATTCTGGCCTAACACTTAATAGGATAAAGACGAATGCTGGTGTGGTAGGACAAGAGGAAAAGATAAGGGAGGAACTGACTAAATTCTGTGGAAAGGCTCCATGAAGGAAATCCAGGTGAGTTTAAAGAGAAAGGATAGGATTCAGAATTGATGAAACTGATAACCCATAAAATATCTGGATGAAGACCAGACAGAATTATAGGGGATCAAGGTAATCAGATGCTTCAAAGGAGGCAAAATGGTAGGTTTGGATTGCTTCCTCATAGAATTTTTACAAAAGGATGAAAATAAATTAAGAAAACAGCTTACAAGAATTCTGATGAGAAGTGTGGAAGAAGGGGAGGATGTCACCAACAATGACAGAAGTCAAAGTCTTATTTTTAATAAAATAAGAGAAAATAGTTATGAATATCTACTCATTGAGACCCACAGTTATCAGGGAAATAAAATGCTCACAAAACTTTTGCTAGTGGGATAGAAAAGCTCCTCTTGAAATATACTCGAGGGGTGTATGACCTTTGTAAAAAGTAGAATACTAGTAATCAGTTTGTGGATGCCATTAACAGTCCTGTAGAGAGACAACTGTGAAAAGATAAGGAGAGCAGACATAACCATGTGAAGGCCATCTATTACAATATCTGTGTGAAGGCTATCTATCACAGTACATGAGTCACATTTCTGATAAATGCCCATAAATCAAAGGCAGTAGGAATCCCCCAAAGAACAAGGCAGGGCTGTGCACGTTTCACAAGCATGCACCTAGTGATTAATGGAAGACCCAGGAAGTTAGAACTGGGGAGTCCACCTCTACAAAGTCACAAGTGGAGTCTCTTTGGTATCAGTCCTGAGACTGCTCGTTTTTGGCATTTACTTCTCTGAAGTCAAGGCAAATGTCAGTGACGTCTGGCTGACTACATTTGCAGGTGATTGCAAATTAAGAGCTGTCATTGAATTGCCCACTGATACAAATGTTCTCTGGGAAGGACTGACACAGACAAACTGGTGCCAGACACATGGAATAAAACTAATGCAAGAAATACATAATAGTATCCTTCAGGAAGTCAACCACCCCTGGAAACTGTCATATTGTCAACACACCCCTAAGAGTTGACCAAGTAGTCAAGAACTTAGGGGGACACAGACAGTAATCTAACCTTTGACCATCACATGTTGACAGTGGTGAGGAGGTCATTCTATGTTGTGCAACTTATAAACAAAGGTATAGCATCTATGTCCAAAGAAGTCATTGTTCCACTGTATTCAGCATTCAGTAGATCTATTATTGAGTACAATGCCCCATTTGGTATGTGCCTAACTAGACATATCCAACAACTGGAACTTCCACAGAGGTTCCTCACTAAAAGAATACACGGCATAAGTAATATGCCCTGTGTAGACCACCTCAAAACTCTATCCCTGTATTCTTTCTCCTACAGACTGTTTAAGGGAGATCTGTGCCTGGCATACAAACATTGTCAGACCCCGCTCTGATGGACCTCCTGCATAGCCACAAAATAAACAACACCAGAATTACCCATTCTAAAGAATTAAAACCTTGGCTGGGATATAAATAGGACCTGCTGGATAGACAGGTATGTATCCCAGAGACTACCTTTTCTCTGGAACAGGCTCCTCATCCATGTGAAGCAGAGTTCCTCCATAACCCAATTCAAGTGTAACTTGGAATATGGCTGGGGAACAGGAAATTAATCCCTGGCTTGGCTCCTGTGTCTCTAATGGACACAGGCCACCTGTAAATGGTTTATCTCCCAGGTCTCTGCTTGTAAATGTTTCACTTCGCAAGCTCCTTCTTACATTTATCAAGGGTACCACAACTTGGGATGCATGGCTTGACTTAAAAAGGCTCTTGAGGTCGTTAGCCTAGTACAAACCCATGAACCTATGATAATCACATAGGACATTGTGGTACTTAAGAAGCAATGAAGGGGCAAGGCACTGTTCTTCCTCCTTGCCTGTGACTGCTTGCTAATGGCAGAAACTGCAGTGGATGTGGGAAGGATCATAAGAAACACCTGGCAAGGTTTAAAGAGATTTTAATTAAAGAATGTAGTATATAAAGAAGATAGCATGGGTAAAGGTAAGCGACTGAAATGACGGTGGGAAACTAGGAGAGCCAGCATATACCAGGAGCAAAATATATGAGACTAGAAGCACAGAAAACTGAGGAAGGAATGAGTAGAGAGAATGTTCCTGCTGAAATCGATGGTGGAAAGAGACCCAAGCAAGAGGAAAGGGAAAGCAGAGACAATAGTGGGTAAAATCCACATAGTGAGGCTGATAGCCTGAAAGGAAATTATGTAAACTGCGCTAGTATAGAGTCAGAGATATCTCAGCCAGAGTGAAGTATGACCCAAACATTTAAGTGTCTTCTTAAAGATTTGTATGATGAGGCCTCTTACGGTCCCTTTGATCATTTGTCTGTTATTGTTCCTAAGGTCAGTGACATAAGTAAAAGGTGCCATTTATTTATATAGTTTTATAGGATAACTGCCTTGAAATGCCATTGTAAGCCTAGCCAATATCCTGAGGTCAGAATTAAAGCTTGTACCTTGTGTCTGTGAGGTAAAGAACCTTAACCATTATGCTAAGAATAAATACAAATTTATGTAAACAACTATTGACACACAAAACACATGGACTGCTACAGACTAAATACATATGTGTTTGTACATGGATACACAGAAATACAGTTATGCATACATATATGAACAGGCACAGACTTAAGAAGACACACACAAAAACATGTACATAGCCACACAGATAAACCAATGGTCACCAATTTATCCTTATAAAAAGTTGCACAGAATGTTTGCCAAAAACAAATGAACACAATGCCTAAAACAATTTCCAGTTGCTAAAAAGAAATTACCCACATTAATATAAATTCAAAAAACAGAACTAAAATGTAAATAATTAAAAAATCTGGGGAATCATAACCACATACTGAAGTAACTAGTCAAACAATGTTCATTAAAAACAAAGTGTGAAGAGTACGACAGCGAACATAAAACATTGCAACGAGAATCAAATACATGATTCCTAATTTTTTCGATCAGCAGTTACACTAAACAAAATGGATGGCATCAGTAATTCATCAGTTTAACTAAGCATCTCCCAGATGTAAAAATGTACACTTACCTGTAACATCCAGCAGCTGTGTGGTGTAAGTAGGCTTTATGAACTGATGGAATACCTGTCTTCTTCGACAGAGTTGGTTGTTTTCCAAATTGACTCTAAGGTATCCCTTTCACACAGCCCATTTATACTAGTTTATACATCAACTCTCATCAACTATAAAGTGTGTACAAAGCAACCCCCAAAAAATACTTCCTCCAACCATTCTCTGAGTCTAGTGATTTCTCAGTTGAGATGAAGTTTGTAGTCTGTAGGCACCTTCTACATAAACATATCCACCAGCTAGCCCACCCCTAACCACTTAAAAATAAAATATGCAGAGGGGAGCACAAAAGGTAGTAGGAAAAAAGTTACTAGTCAGTAGAGGCACAGAAGGGTGAGGGCTCAAACTTTTGAGAGGAATTTGACAGCTTATAACTTTCGCTAGAGGCTAACATCTGGGGAGCAGATGATGGGAAAGATTGGGTCAGAGGTAGTATGAGGCAAACTACAAAGAGGAAACAGCTGTTACAGGGAAGGCTTAAAGTTTATGGTAGATTAAAGCATCAGAGGGTTGGAAGGGGTCAGTCATATGGGAGGATTAAGATGGGCTCCAGACCTGGAGGAATTTGAAAGGGGAATATAAGATAACATAAAAAGATGAATGTAACAACAATGCTGATGGTCATTTATGAGCTAAAATAAGTTAAAGAATAGAAAAAGTGATGATTGGATTGAGCAAGATTGGACTGTGATATGGAATAAACGTGGATGGGAACAAAAGGTAGTGAGCCAAAGAGAAAAGAAATGTGAACCTTAGGTGTGAAGGATAGTGATAACACACCGATGTTGGAGAGACAGACTGTGGTTGAAAGTGGGGGAAGATGTGCATACAAATAAGAGCAAAGATGTCTGTATTGCCTCAGTTAAAGCATGTTCATAGGTCCATAGGTGTTTACTAGGCTAACGACCACAATGGCCTTTTTAAGCCTAGCCATGCATCCCAAATCTCTGACAAGTTCTGATACCTTTGATAAGTGTAAGCAAGGATTTGGTAGATTAATCATTTACAAGCAGGGGCCTAAGAGATAAACCATTTGCAAGTTGCCTGTGTCCATTAGAAACGTAGGTGCCAAACCAGGGATGAATTTCCTCTTCCCCATCCAATTGTCCAAGTTACACTTGAATTGGGTTAGGGAGGAACTCTGCTTCACATGGATAGGGAGCCTGTTCCATAGAAGGGGTAGTCTCTGGGATACATACCTATCTCTCCAGCAGGACCTATTTATAGGGATCTAAACCTTGTCATCACAATAAACAAAACATGCTGGAGGGATAGGTTCCTGACCCAGAGGCTCCCCAGACTCTGGAATAGATTGCCCATACATGTCAAGCAGAGTGCCCCTTTGGACCTCTTCAAGAGGAACCTTGACGATTGGATGGGAGAAAGGAAATTCACCCCAGGGATCACGTCAGTCGCCCTGCTAGACATGGGTCCAGGAAAGTAAATAATGTGGGAAGAAATAGCCAGGGAATTGTTATGGCTAGGCTTGTATAGGCCCTAGGGCTGATAGCCTAGTACCAACCTATGAATCACAGGGAAGGTTTAAGTCTTTACAATGGGTAATTCTGGTGCTGTGTGTTTTGTGGATATACAGGAGGTCCATCAGAGTGGTGTCTGACAATGCCCTGTATGCCAGGCAGATGTCCTTCAAGGATGCATCTGCAGTCATCACATATGGGTTGTCCTGCCTCAGGCAGCCCTCGGTCGGCCGGAATCCAAAGTCTGGGTCCGGCGTCGGCTGATGTCGCCCCTTCCCTGACGTCAGAGTGCCTGGGGTATAAAAGCGTCAGCCGACGCCATCTTCCTCAGTCTTTCTTGCCGTGTGGTGCCTGAAGCAGAAGCAGTTTGCAAGTGCCGGTCGGCCAGCTCCTGTAATTCAGCTAAACCGAAGACTTCAAAAGCTAAGTACCCCATTGGGGACTCTCAGCCGATGTCCAATAAAATTAATAATTGCTTAACTTGTGGGAAACAAATACCTCATAAGGATTTCCACTCTTACTGCCTACCTTGCCTAGGCCCAGACCACGACGTCTCGGCCTGTTCTGCCTGTGCTTCCTTCAACTGACGCACTCTAAGACGTCGGTCGGAGTTTGCAGAGGAATTTTTTGGGGCTAGTTTTGTGTACAAAATGCCGTCGGAGACTCCGACTTCACATTTAATACAGAAACGGAAGGACAAGGACCGACACACGCGGTCCACGGTTTCGGCTGAAACCACGGTCAGGCCTACCGCGTGTGTCTCGGTCTCGGCTGAAACCGAGTCCTTGGTACTACCGTCCACCGAAACCGTACAACTGACGACATCGGCCCCGGAGGCCACTGCTGTATCGGTTGTTGAATCTCCATTGGAATCTGGTGTCCAGGAACCTTCCGACACCATTTCCTTAGACAAAACTACACCAGCACGTGGTGCAGCCAGGCCTCCTGCATCCATGTCTATTAAGGCATTCTCTAGGGCTAAAGCTGCTAAACACTCAAAATCTATGCCTCCCAGGGTTATCTCTCAGGGACCCACTACAGGTTCTCAGATCCTTAGTCTAGCAGAGGACCTTATTTCATTAATTAGGGGCTCTCAGCCTCATCCGGACAGGGGCTCTCAACCTCCTACAGAAAAAAGGCCCAGGGTTGAGCCCTCTGATCCCATCTCCTCAGATGAGGCCTCTGATGGCTCTGCTCTCTCGGACTACCAGGAGGAGGCTTTTCCGGCCTACGAGGATTCAGATGCAGAGGAATCTATCCCTTCGGCCTCCCCTCCTGAAGAACTGTCTTTTGGGGAAACTCTGCACACTATGAGGGAGCATTTCCAATGGCAGGGCCAGGAATTCTCTGATTCCAGGAAGAGATTAAGGACCTTTTTGCATTTGCCTCAGCATAGACCTTTGGCTATTTCCCCTGTTTTGAATGTCATTGATGATGTGTACTCTGAATCTAGCACAACCCCTGACACTCTCCCTCTGGCTCCTGCCAAACCCGATAGGTACTACAGGGTCCCGGAATCCCACCTTTTCCTTTACAAGGCCCACTCTGCTGATCCAGAAACTATCTCCCAGGGCCCTAAAGGGGTTGCAGCTGTCACTACAAAAAATCCACTCCCCTCTGAAAGGGAGTCCAGGGCTTTAGAGCGATGGGGTAAAAAAGTGTATACTTCTGCTACCCTTTCTTTGAGGGCTTTAAACTGTCAATTTCATATGATACAGTACCAAGAATATTTGTTAGATGAATTGCATAAAAAGCTGTCTTCACCTGAACCCCTAGATCGCAAATCACTTCAGGATCTGGTACATAACTCTCAACAGGTTAGCAACCATTTCTTGCAGTGTGGTTATGATGCATTGGAAGCTTCATGTAGGTCAGCTATGACAGGTGCAGTCATACGTAGGCATGCTTGTCTGAAGGAACAATCTCTGCCAGACCATGTTAAAGCAAAGCTTCTGGATGCTCCACTGGAAAAGCAAAAGTTATTTGGCTCCACTGCTCAGGAGGTCTTAAAGAAATTTGAAGAAAAGGCAAAATCTGTACAAACAGTCAAAGATTTTATGCAAGTCCAACCACCAAGATTCAGCAGAAATTGGCCTTCCAAGAACTGGTCCTTTCCAGACACAGACAGATTTCAGAGAGGCAAGAACAGGCATGCCAGAGGTAGAGGGCAAGCTAGAGGCTCCTACAGAGGACGTCAATGGCAGCATCCCAACCAGAGAGGTAGTGCAGGGCCTACAACTGCTGCACAAGGTCAGACTCAATGACTTTACTTTGACACCGCCAACCAGGGCTCAATTCTAAGCACCTTTGGGAAAGCTTTCCTTATTTTCAGAAAATTGGCACATTATTACAAGGGACAAATGGACACTACAAATAATAGACAAAGGATACAGGTTCCATTTCCACACATTACCGAAAAGAAAAGGCATGCCAGACCAGCCACCAAATCAAAGGGCAGAGGCTTTGAAACAAATCTCCAACTTAATGAAAATGAAAGCAATAGAAAAGGTTCCTCTCGCAGAACAAGGCCAAGGATTTTATTCCAGACTCTTCCTTGTTCCAAGAAAAGAAAAGCAATGGAGGCCTATTCTCGACTTGTCCGCACTAAATACTTATCTCATTGTGCCAAAATTCAAAATGCTGACTCTACAGCAACTCCTTCCCATGCTGGGCAAGGGGTCTTGGCTGGTAACTCTGGACCTCAAGGAGGCATACCTGCATGTCCCTATCAGACAAAGCTGCAGAAGACACCTCAGATTTCTTGCAGGTTCAGAGCATTATCAATTCTCAGCATTGCCCTTTGGCTTATCTACTGCGCCCAGAGTATTCACGAAATGCCTGGCATCAGTAATAGCATACTGCAGACTCCAGGGGATGCAAATATACCCGTATCTGGACGACTGCCTTATACAAGCGGACAGCCAACAAATTTTGGTAAAACACTTGAATTATGCCATCTATCTTCTTCAGGCCTTGGGATATACAGTCAACATTCACAAGTCAAGACTTGTACCATCCCAAAGAATAACTTTTCTGTGTGCGGATCTAGACACAACCACCCAAATGGCTTTCCTCACAGAAGAAAAACAAAACCAACTACCGGATTACTTCAAAAACCTGTCAAGACAAACTCAGCTGACTGCAAGGAAAATCCTGCAGGCCCTGGGTTACATGGCTTCTTGCATTCTTCTGATTCCTCAAGCAAGGCTACATATGAGGAAACTACAATGGTACCTAAGGAGTTTATGGACTCAACACAGTCACAGCTTGGAAACTTTGATACCACTCATCCCATGCCTTCAAAGGGAATTTCTGTGGTGGGCTCAAGCAAGCCAGTCAAACAGGGGTTTGCCCTTCAGCAAACCAATAGCCAGCCAAACCATTACAACGGATGCTTCAGACCACGGATGGGGAGCGCACATGGAAGGAAGATGCATTCAAGGACTATGGTCACAAAAAGAGCTACGCATGCACATAAACCAAAAGGAAATGCTGGCAGTGATGCATGCAATCGAGGCCTTCAAGTTATTTCTACATCAAGGCCACCTGCTAATAAGGACAGACAACACTACAGTTATGTGGTACATAAACAAGCAAGGAGGCACCCATTCCTACCCTCTTTGCAGACTGGCAATGAATCTATGGGAACTTTCCCTGACTCTCAATATACAGCTGCAATCCCAGTTTGTACCAGGAAAGGACAATATACTGGCGGGCAGCTTAAGCAGGAACATCATGGATGCACACGAATGGATGCTGCACCCAGACATCTTCCATCAAATAACACAATCATGGGGGAGACCGGACATAGACCTCTTTGCCTCCCCACACAATCATCAGCTGGACAAATTCTGCACAAGGACATACCACCCACAAGCATGGAAAGTGGACGCCCTCTCTTTCAGCTGGAGAGCTCTAACAGTGTATGCATTCCCACCTCTTCCATTAATGACCAAGGTCTTACTGAAGATCAGGGCAGAGCAGCCAAGAGTGATTCCGATAGCTCCGGACTGGCCAAGACAGCACTGGTACCCATTGCTAAAGAGCATGTCACGGACAAAACCATGGCTTCTGACACAGCACAATTACAAAACTCTGCATTCCAACCTGAAAACATTACAGCTAGCTGCCTGGAAAATACCTTGACTCATCACCAGGATAAGCTATCCAAGAGAGTGAAGGATATCATCATGGAAGCTCGCAGGCCTTCCACACGGAAGGCATACTCAGCAAAATGGAAAAGATTTCACACCTGGAGCACCTCAAAGGGCCTAGATGCAACAGTTATGAACATGGCACATATCCTGGAATATTTAGCAGAAATGCTCCACAATGGCCTTTCTTACTCTTCCATTAAAATTCATGCTTCAGCAATTTCAGCAGAGTACAATACTGATCCACCTGTCTTCTCTCATCCTCTGCTAAGACAGTTTCTAAGAGGAATTAAAAACATCAATCCTCCAAGGAAACCACCACTGCCTACTTGGGACCTTAACTTCGTGTTGGAAAATCTAACACTGCCTCCCTTTGAACCAGCAGCATCTGCAGAACTACAGTTCCTCTCTTGGAAGACTGCCTTCCTTCTGGCCACAACCTCAGCAAAAAGAGTTTCTGAGTTACAGGACCTCATGGCAGTACAGCCATTTCTTATTTTTCATCAAGACAGAGTCTCATTGAGAACCAATCCTTCATTTATGCCAAAGGTGGTATCTAGGGTCTCATTAAACCAAGCTATTCACCTGCCTACTTTCTTTCCAAATCCACAAAACAAAGGGGAAAAGCTTCTGCACACCCTGGACATACACAGACAGTTGCGCTACTACTTGGACAGAACTAAAAATTACAGAAAAACAGACCAGTTGTTTGTAGCATATGCTGCTGGTGCACAAGGAAAAGCAATTTCAAAACAGACAATTTCAAAATGGATAGGGAATTGCATTAATTTCTGTTACTCCTTTCATGGAAAAACTGTGCCAGCTAACATTAGACCTCATTCGACCAGAGCCACAGCCACCTCCACAGCCTTCTTAAGAGGGGTGGCTACCAAGGACATTTTAGAAGCTGCTACATGGAGCTCCGTGCATACATTTTCCAAGCATTACAACTTACCTTTATATTCCAGATCCAGAGCAGGCTTTGTTACGGCAGTCCTGCAGGGCATTTTAGCTACACCATCCTTTACATAGATCCTCCACCCCCAGATTGGCTATGGTATTCTACCCATATGTGATGACTGCAGATGCATCCTTGAAGGACATAGTACAGTTTTATACCCACCATAAATGTAGATGTCTGATAGGTATGCATCTGCAGTCAGGTTTACCCTCCCTCCTTCCCCTCTGTGGTATTTCTTGGGTACATTCCCCTCTCATAGCTAGCTGGGGTTATCTGTTATGGTGTATTTGTTTTTATATATGTATATTTGTGCATGTTTGGAATTTATTGCATTTCTCCAAATTTAGCCTTCCTTAGAGGGCACCTGGCATCTGGGGCAAGAATAACTGAGGAAGATGGCGTCGGCTGATGCTTTTATACCCCAGGCGCTCTGACGTCGGGGAAGGGGCGACATCAGCCGACGCCGGACCCAGACTTTGGAATCCGGCCGACCGAAGGGCTGCCTGAGGCAGGACAACCCATATGTGATGACTGCAGATGCATACCTATCGGACATCTACATTTATGGTAGGTACAAAACTGTGCTATACCTCCCCTCAAAAGCCTATAGGAAACAGAATACGGGGATAGGGCCTTGAGGCGGTCTGCATAGGACATTTTACTGATGCCCTGCATTCTTTTATTGAGGAACCTCAGTGGATGTTCTAGTTGTTGAATATGCCTATTTAGGTACATACCAAAGGGGGCATTGTACTCAGTGGTAGTTCTGATGAATGCCGAATACAGTGGAACAATAACTTCCTTGGACTTAGATGCAATACCTTTGTTTATAAGTTGCACAATATAGAATGATTTCCTCACTACTGTAGAGATGTGATGGTCAAAGGCTATATTACTATCTGTGTGTGTCCCTAAGTCCCTGACTACTGGGTCAGCTCTTAGGAGTGTGTTGTCAATATGAAATTACCAGGGGTGGATGACTTCCCAAAGGTATTGTTATGCATTTTTGGGCATTTAGTTTTAGTCCATGGCTCTGACACACCCCTCCTGGAGAACCTTTGTGTCAGTGCGGGATTCAATGACAGCTCGTAATTTGCAATCATCTGCAAATTTAGTCAGCCAGAGACCACTGACATTGCCCTTGATGTCAGAGAAGTACTTGTGGCTGGCCTCTTTGTGGAGGTAGACTCCCCAGTTCTAACTTCCTGGGTCCTGTCTGTGAGCCAGTTGGCTATCCACCGGGTGACATATGAGTTTGTACCTAAATTCTTGAGTTTGTCAATAATGCCTGAGTGGGGTATTGTGTCAAATGCCTTGGCCAGGTCAAGGTAGGCAGTGTGAACGATTTTTCCCTCATCCATTGCTTTGGTTACCTTCTCAAGGAAGTCCACCAGGTTAAGTAAGCATGATCTGCCCTTGACGAAACCACAGTGGGTTGTGTGTAGTGTCTTGAGGTTTACTGTATCTCTGTTGATCATTTCCGTGATAATTCTTTCTATGGCTTTACATACAAGATTAGTGAGACTTATGGGTCTGTAATTTCTAGGGTGTGTAGATGGCCCACCTTTGTTCAGAGGGATGACTGTTGCTGATGTTCATCATGTTTCACTATTGCAGTCATTACATTTCGGTTATCTGCCTGCAGGTAGCCCTCAGCCAGCCTGAATATCAAAGTCTTGGGTCCTGCATCGGATGCTGTCTCCTCTTCCATGATGTCAGGTAGTCAGGGGTATAAAGCATGCAGACGACGCCATTACATCAGTCTTTCTTGCCGCGAGGTGCCCGAAGCAGTTCGCAAGCGACTCCTGCAAATTTTCATTTTCGGGTTTCAGAACCAAAGTCTTCAAAAAAGCTAATTGCCCCATTGGGGATCCTTTTTCTTGCTCTAAACCAATGTCAGTAAAAGTTAACAATTGTATTGCCTGTGGAATGCAAACACCTCATAAAGATTTTCATTCGCACTGCATTCCTTGCTTAGGCCCGGACCATGATGTCCCTCACTGTCAGTTTTGTGCCTTATTCAATCCTCAAACTAGTCATCGTCTGTTCATTTTTGCAGCAAACTATATCAGTACTCTGTTTAATTATCCAGAAATGGCTTCGGTAAGCCATCTGACTACCGACATTCTGAAAAAACTTAATGATAAAGACAGAGACAGACTGCATAGGTCCAAAGCTGCCGACGACACTTCCATTAAGCTAGTCGCCAGTTCGCCGGTACTCAGTGAGGCACTTTCGCAGCCCCTGATACCCGCTACTTCAGATTTGCAGGCCTTTACTGAGACCCATTCAGAGTCTGGTATGCTGCGAGATGCTTCTTCAACTATGGAACCTGCGGATGTTTCTACCTTGGATGGGTCCGGAGCCGCTGTGCAGGCACCAGCTTCTGAGGGTGTATTCAGGCCTATGGACTTAAATGTCAAATCGACGCAATCTTCTTCTTCAGGGCCTAAAACTCGACCCACACCTAGAAAACTGACGTCCAAACCGCATGGTCAGGCCCATATGCCTAAAAAACAAATGATAAGAATGGCTGAAGACCTTATTACTTTAATCAGGGGAAGCCAGCCTTCTCCCACTAAGAGACCTAGAACTGATTTTCCTTCTGATTCTTCTGATAAGGATTCTGAAACTTCTGTTTCTTCTGATTACCAGGATTTGCCCTTATCTACCTGTGAGGATTCTGATGCAGAGGACTCCATTCCCTCTGCTTCCCCTCCAGAAGATTTTTCTTTTTGTGAAACCTTGCATACTCTTAGGGAGCATTTCTGCTGGGAAAGCCAGGATTACTCTGACTCTGAAAAGAGGCTTAGGGAATTCTTACTCCTACCTCAACACAGGCCTTTAGCTATCCCTCCTGTCCTGGACATTGTAGATTATGCCTTCCTGGAATCTAGCCTGACCCCAGGTATTACAGAGTACCTGACTCTCACAAGTTCCTTTTCAAGAATCCTACTGCGTACCCAGAGACCATTTCCCAGGGACCTAAAGGCATTAAGGCTACTACTGCCAAAAACTCTACCCCCTCTGATAGACATTCCAGGGGCTTGGACAGATGGGGTAAGAAGGTATACACTTCTGCTACGTTGGCCATTAGGGCCTTAAACTGCCAGTTTCATATGTTAAAATATCAGCAACATATGGGACTACTTAAACAGAAAATTATGTTGATTCCCGACTGTGCTGAAAATAAAGAATTACAGGATTTAATGCATTCTGCTGAATAAGTTGGTAAACATACTTTGCAGTGTGGTTTTGACTCTTTAGAAGCATCTTGCAGGGCTGCTGTCACTGGGTCTGTTCTTAGAAGGCATGCTTGGCTTAAGGAGCAAAATTTGCCAGATCATGTTAAAGCTAAATTACTGGATTCTCCCGTAAACCAAGATCAACTGTTTGGCAACAAAGCAGAAGTGGACCTTTAAACGATGGAGGAAAAAGCTAAATCTATGCAAACTGTTAAAAATTTCCTGCAAGTACAGACTCCCAGATTCAGTAGGCATTGGCCTTCTAAGAATTGGTCCTTTCCTGTCTTTTCCAGGCCTTCTCAGTCCAAACCCAGGAACAGCAGACCACCCAGGCTACAGTCTCAAGGTACTCACAGGCCTAAGCAGTGGGGGGATTTCACTTCCAAGGCTGGAAGTAGTAAGACTCCCCCTATGGAAAACTGTCACAATTACTTAACCTTAAACCTTTTCAGACCTGCTCAACTGCATGCTCCTTTAGGTGGAAAGATCGCTCTGCATGCCAAAAACTGGAAACTCATTACCCAGGACAAAATGGGTTTTAAACATAGTTACCCAAGGATACAGATTCCATTTCCACACCTTACCAACCCCAAGCAGTTAGCCAGACCTACCCCCAAATCATTGGACAGAGGCTCAACAGCAGGTTCTTTCTCTTCTAAGTATCAGGGCTATTCAGCTTGTCCCAGCAGAAGAAAGGGGACAAGGTTTTTACTCAAGACTATCCCTGGTACCCAGAAAATACAGCTCCTGGCATCCAATCCTGGACCTCTCAATTCTAAACACCTTTTTGGTAATCCCAAAATTCAAAATGCTAACACTTCAGCAGCTGCTTCCTATGCTAGACAAAGATGCCTGGTTGGCAACGCTAGACTTAAAGGAAGCTTATCTGCACATTCCAATAAGGGAATCTTGCAGGAAATGCCTATGCTTCAGAGCAGGCTCCATTCACTATCAGTTCTCTGCACTTCCCTTTGGCTTATCTACTGCGCCCAGGGTATTCACAAAGTGCCTCGCTCCAGTCACTGCATTTTGCAGGCAAAGAAATATTCAAATATACCCATACCAGGACGATTGTCTGATTCAGGCAGAAAGCCAGGACACGCTACTAAATCATCTGGCATTTGTAAAGAAACTTCTAACCTCACTGGGGTACACCATAAACGAAAAGAAATCTCATCTAGTACCATGCCAACAAGTTGTATTCCTGGGAGCAAGCTTGAACACAACTTCCCAGATGGCTTACCTCACACCAGAGAAACAAGTTTATTTGACAACCTACTTTAAGCTACTGGCCACAAAGACCCAGCTATCTGCAAGGAAAATCCTGCAAGCCCTGGGATTCATGGCCTCTTGCATTCTACTAATTCCATATGCAAGACTGCATATGAGGAAAATACAACGGTATCTAAAAATCCTATGGTGTCAACATTCACAGGACCTGGAATCAGTGATTCCTATCATTCCTTGCTTAAAGACAGAGTTCCTTTGGTGGGTAGAGGCCTGCCACTACAACAAGAGACTGCCATTCATTCTACCCCCTGTCGCCCAAACCCTAACAACAGACTGATCAGACTATGTATGGGGTGCTCACATGGCAGGGCAGTGCATTCAGGGCAAATGGAACCAGAGTCAGATGCACCTGCACATCAATCAAAAAGAAATGTTAGATGTACAGAATTCACTGACAGCCTTCAAGGACTACATTCTTCCAGGACAATTATTGGTAAAGACAGACAACACCACTGTTATGTGGTACATAAACAAGCCGGGGGAACCCACTCGTACCCTCTCTGCAGACTAGCTGTGGCTCTGTGGAACACAGTCTTGAGCTACCAAGTGCACCTACATGTTCAATTCCTGCCAAGAAAGCTAAATTCACTGGCAGATGTCCTAAGCAGAAATCTAATGGACACACACGAGTGAAAACTGGAACCAAAGATATTCAACATTTTGAGAAACAAATGGGGGAACCCAGAGATAGATCTGTTTACCTCCCCTCAGAACTATCAGTTGGACAAATTCTGCACAAGGACTCCCCACAGTCAAGCTTGGAAAGTGGATGCCCTGTCCTTCACCTGGGAAAGCCTCTCAGTTTATGCTTTTCCCCCTCTGCCTCTCCTCCTGAAAGTACTGCTAAAGATCAAACAAGACAAACCAAGGACAATACTGATTGCACCAGACTGGCCACGCCAACACTGGTACCCCCTCTTGCGCAGTATGTCACTGCTGGATCCATGGCACCTGCCTCAGACCCCTTTCTGCTGTCCCAGCAGGAGGGCCAGGTTCTGCATCCCAGTTTCAAACCCTGAACCTTGCAGCCTGGCTAATTCACTGAGTTTTCCAATAGCACCCCTTAGTAAGCAGGTGCTAGATGTCATTCTGGAGGCCAGGAGGCCTAGTACTAGAAAATCCTATGCTGAAAAGTGGAAGAGAATACTGTTCCTGGAGCCAGACTCAAGGGATGGGCACAACAGTGCCAGCTTACCGCATATTCTTCAATACTTAATAGAGATGCTCCACAAGGGCCTTTCCTTCTCATCAATTAAAATTCATGCCTCAGCCATTTCAGCACATTATAATACTGAGCCACCCATCTTCTCACACCCCCTGCTGAAACAATTCCTCAGCGGGTCCAAAAATTTAAGACCACCCAGGAGAGCCCCTACTCCAGCCCTGGGACCTTAACTTTGTATTGGAAAAGCGCACTCTACTTCCTTTTGAGCCATCTGCAACTGCAGAGTTGAAATTCCTTTCTTGGAAAACTGCTTTCCTTCTAGCCATCACTTCAGCAAGAAGAGTGTCTGGACTTCAGGCCCTTCTGGCAATGAAGCCTTTCATCATCTTCCATGCTGACAGGGTGTCCCTCAGGACCAATCCTTCCTATATGCCCAAGGTGCTATCCAGTGTGGCCCTTAATCAGTCCATTCATTTGCCTACCTTTTTTCCTAATCCACAGAACAAAGGAGAATGAATACTGCACTCTTTGGACTTGCACAGACAACTAAGATTTTATTTGGACAGGACTAAGCCTCTCAGAAAAACTGAACAGCTGCTAGTTGCCTTAGCTGCAGGGGCAGAGGGGAAGGCCATTTCAAAACAAACCATTTCTAAGTGGATAGGACATTGCATTCTTTTCTGCTATAAGCAACATGGAAAACCTACCCCTCAGGGGATAAGATCACATTCCACCAGGGCTGCATCTACCTCTACAGCCTTTCTCAAAGTTATTCCCATCCTAGAAGCTGCTACCTGGAGTTCAGTACATGCCTTCACCAAGCATTACCACTTGTCTATGTTTTCTAAATCCAGAGCTGGATTTGCCACTGCAGACTTGCAGGGCTTAATAGCTGATCCTAATGCCCTCTGACTTCCTTCTCCCTGCCTTAGCTTTGGGAATCTACCCAAATGCAATGACTGCAACAGTGAAACACAAAGAACATAGTACAGTTGTGTACACTTACCATAAATGTAGATGTTCGAGTATACTCACTGTTGCAGTCCTGGTTACCCTCTCTCCAGCCCCCTTCTCTAGCCTATACCTTTCTTCTGGTTTAGTGTATTTCTGCTTTCTGGTGTATTTGCTTTTTGTTGGAGGTGTAACCTTTATATATATATATATATATATATATATATATATATATATATATATATATGTATATATATATATATATATATATATGTGTGTGTGTATGTATATATATATATATATATATATATATATATGTGTGTATATATGTATATATATATATGTGTATATTTATGTGTATATATATATGTATATTTATATATATAATTGCTTCCCATTATGAGGGCACCTGACATCTGGGGCAAGAAAAACTGATGTAATGGTGTCAGCTGCATGCTTTATGCCCCTGACTACCTGACGTCATGGAAGAAGAGACAGCATCCGACGCAGGACCCAAGACTTTGATATTCAGGCCGGCTGAGGGCTACCTGCAGGTAGATAACCCAAATGTAATGACTGCAACAGTGAATAAACTTGAACATCTACATTTATGGTAAGTGTACACAACTGTACTTTCTCCATTTATGAGGCACGAAGTCTGTTTGGAGACGACAGTTAATCATTCCAGAGGCCCTGATGCTATTTAGAAGGCATCCTGGGATATTGTTTGGGCCAAGTGATGCAGTGTTCTTGGTCTTACAAAGAACATTAAGGACATGTTCCCTAATGATAGTTGGGGGGGATTATATTTGTTGGTATTTCTTGAGGGAGGGTTGATGGGGGCGGGAGCGGGGTAAAGTTGCAGCTGAATTAACCATCCAGGAGGTTTGCTATATCTTCTGGCTCATTATAGGTGGCTACATTTACAGTGAGCTCTGCACATACTTGTGTATTGCCTTTGAGGTTGCAGACATAGCTGAAGAATGCTTTGTGGTTGTCCTTGGCCTGGGAGGCCAAACTTACCTCAAATTTGGCTTTGATAGACTTTATTTGTCTTCTGAGTTGTTTTAGTTTGATGAGCATGCTTTTTATCTTGCTGGGTACTGCACCTCCTAATTTTTGCCATGATTTTCTTCCTTCTGTTATACAGCCTATTGATTTTGTGATTCCACCAGGGTGGCTTATTTTTTTCAGTTAGTTCTGTACTACTTCCTGGTGAGTACAGCTACCTCTATGCAGCTATTAGCATGCTTCTACAGGGTTTCTGTGAACAGTTCTGCATAAGCAGCAGTGTTCTCTGGGTTTATAGGGCTTGACATTTTGCAAGGTTATCACTTAATAGCAGGAGGTTAGCTTTAGAGTAGTTCCTGAATATTCCAAGTGTAGCCGGAGGTGCAGGATTTATTTTTATTTCAAAGGAGACCATTGTGGTCTGACCTTACCAGGGCCAGGGAAGATATTACGGTAGGGTGTGTGCAGCTGCAGCAGATCTTTGCAAGGCTCTGTCTGTGTGTATTATTGACACATAGGTACAGGTGCTAAATCCTGGCAGCTTCTAGCAGTGGGGCGGGGGGGGTGTATGGGAACCAGAAGTCAAATGACCATATGTAATTTTGTAATCCATCACTAAAAATAATGTTATATACTAGGTGAGACTAAAGTCTCAGAGCACTCTGTTTTTGTAACCTGCCAAAGAAGGATCTCTCACCTGGTTCATCTTGAATTGCTCTAGTAAGTAACCAGGGAATAATAATTCTTTCGATCAGTCAGGAAAATACAGTGAGATTAATTAAGTATTGTTTTTCTGTAACTGTGTGAAGCTGTCCATCAGTGTTATTTTTAATAATTCCTGTGTTTGAAACTCTGGTGTTTATTATAAACAGATATTTAGTATTTTCATGTTCCTTTATTATTTCTGAGAGTACTTATATGTATGTTTGGTGACAGCTCTGGCCTCTCCTGAAAGCCTTCTGTTGGTCAAACTACCATTTGTATTAATATTAATTTCACTTAGTATAATTGGGTACCCTTGCAAGAGCCTTACAGTAGGTGGATTTGGGGTGTCTGGTGGCAAGGTAACTATGTTATAGACTGGGCAGAAGAGGGCATAGTTAGTAAATATGCACCAGCCTTTCCTGTGTGTGTGTGTGTGTGTGTGTGTGTGTGTGCGTGTGTGTGTGTGTGTGTCAGTCAGCTACTTGGAGCAAGGATACGAAGCACTGGTTTCACAGGGAGGGTGCTGGAGGACTTGGCTTGGACACTCAGCTGAGTTCTCAACCCTATAGCTGTATCAGTGGGAAGTCTTACTGGGGACCAGGAGGGGAAACCCAGACCCCGGACTGAGTGTGTGTTCCCTGTGTGTTCTTAAGGGACATTGTGCTTGATTCAGAGAGCTGCATCTGGAAGTACTGGGTGTAACCCTTTTTGTTCCAAGTGAACGTCCCTCCCCAGTGCCAGTGGTGAGGATTCAGGCTCCTTGATTACTGGCCCAGAGTGGGAATGTCACAGCAAGTTCTGCTGTATACCTGTATTCAGATGTCTCATTTAAGCACCCTTTTGCAAAACTCAAAATTCATGACTATACTCCTTGAAAATCAGGTATTCAGTGCAGCCCAGATACCTTCACCTTCCTGTATGCTAGTGTTATTTGAGATTTCTGAGCTTCAAGATGGCAGGTTCCATTTCCAACTTTCATTAATTCATTAGTGCAGATCACAGTCCTAAGTGTTTTAAGTAGTGTTTAACTCCAGTTTAATCTGTCTAAGGACAACCTGTATAAGAACAGTTCTGTGTATAAACTACTGCAAATCTCCAGTCCCGACTCATGTGCATCTGGTATGCTTCAGTCCACTGGAGTTCAGAATTAACTGTGCCACATCCTTCCTGCTGCCTCAGACAACAGGTAGCTCAGTTTTTGGGCGCATGCCTCAATTTTTGAAAATCAGCAGTCTTCTTTCCCCACTGCAAAATGTCAAATATGTCAGCTGATTTTCTCCAAGCATCCAGTGTAGATTTATGTGTCAGCTCATCACTACCTCAGAGCTTTGATGTCTTTGTGCATCTTGGTAGCTCTTCTTGCAGTTCTGCATATAAGAAAGATGTAGGAGTTGCCATAGAATGTTTGAAACCAAGCAAAATATTCCCTGAAACAGCAGAGTCCAGTTTTTCATTAAGGGAAAAGGATTGTTTTCATGGATCTAACCACTCAAGAGCCACTCCAGAGTTCTTATTCAGACAAATGGCCATAAAATCTTCAGGCTCCAAAAGGCCTCTGTTTGCATGTTCTGCCAATTGGGATGACTGCAATTAGGTATACAGAGAACAGGCAAGAATGGTCTGGAATTTACTGGAGAAAACTGGCAAAGGAACCAAGGTATTGGGAGGAAATAGGTAATTCAGGTAATAGAATGGGAAGAAGCCAAGAATACATATGGACTACAGGTTAGCTATCACCTCCCCTGTCAGGGATTGATATCAGAGTATATGCAGAGAGCAAGGAATAGAGGAATCCCACGTGAAAAAAAAGCAGTGCTTGTAGAGTTTTTAGTAGAATCTAGAACAAAAATTGCTGTTAAAAAAGGAAAAATTAGTAAGGCATATAAAATATTGCATGATAACTATAGGAATCAGTCAGAGGAGATTAGAAAGGATGGGGAAGAGAGACTGGATAAGCAAGTCACAAAGGAATAATGGGAAGATTATGTATGGCTCCGAAACATGCAGCAAAAGGCTGGCAGATTTAGGAGTTTTGGTTGGTGTTTGCATAGGTATTGTTATACCCCAAGCAGACTCCTAAGAATTTTTCCTCAAGTACATTGCAAGTATTGGTGTGATGGGGAAGAAAGAGGTAATTGGGAACTTATTTTTTTGGGAGTGCAATGAGTTAGCAGGCTTTAAAACTTCCCTCCAGACTATTCTGTCAGAAACACTGTGTGAGCTAATTAGTGTAACTAAGGAAATGATTTATTTTTCGTTATGTGATACAGGATCAGAATTGTATAGACCTTGCTGAGTTTAATTCTGGTGGCTGCCAAAAAAGCAATTACTAGAAAATGGAAATCATAGTCTATATCAACCTTACTAGAAGTAGTGAATATAGCAACAGAGATAAAAGAATTGGAAGTGGGATATTTAGAAAAGGGTAGGAACAAATTACATAGAAAAAATGGGCATTGTGGGAACAATACATGCAGAATAATGTTTTGGAGGAGGAACGAGGTTTAAGGGACAACAGGAATTGAAGGACTATGTTCTGTGTAGAAGATTATATGCAATGTGTAATGTTGGCACCTGAAAATATGTCAGTATGGTTTATTTTTATTAAGTACATGTATTATTGCATATAAGTGATAATTCAATAAAGATGTTTCTTGTTTAAAAAAGGAATATGAAGAAACAAAAAAGAAATCTTGTGTTCTGCAACCAAATAATATCTGCTTCAGTGTCTTTGTAATACTTTATAATTGCTAACCTTCTTTTCCATGTTTTTAGATTGTTTACATTAATACTTACTAACTTTCATATAGCAGACATTTATCATGCTGGCAAGTTATTCCTCAGTGTGGTGCAATATTTCCTTTCTATCATTTTGTTTATTTTTTTCCTCATCTTTATTTTCTTCTTGCTGTCCTGTTGTTCTTTATCATTTTTTCAAGGCCTTTTTATAAAGTGGGAAACCTCTTTACCTGTTCTGTATGCACCACATCCTCTACTTCTGTCTCTTGTAATATGTTATATCCATCATACTGATAACTGCTGCAGTAGTCTATATGGTTATATCCTGCCAAGGATATTACAGTCAGCTAGCATCCAAAGCTTCAGGGCACCTTCCATGCACTCAAACCATTAAGCAGCTTGATCTGACTTGCCTAAAACAGGTTTGAGCGCTAATCCCTTCAAAGTTTTCCTGCCACTGAAGAGAATGCTCCTCTGCAGGCTTTTGAGGATTGACGGTTGGCTTGTGATGTTCCTTTGCTTGGCAGATAAATTATGTCCCCTTTGGGAAGAATCATCCACATTTTTAAAAAATATATATTTTAATGTACTTTCCTGTTTAAGAAGTTTGTTTTTAATCTAGAAATTTGTGTTTTAACGGACTGTCGTGAAACTTGACTGTACTTTTAAACAGGAGCACACTTTATTCCTATTGATTTAAAAGTAGTTAACATTTTTTGTGGAGAAATTTTTACTTTACTTTTTCGGACTGGCATAGTGTATTGCAGTGCTTTTTACTGTGTTTTTTTGGGTGTTTGTGTGACTTTTAACAACTTAAATTTTACTGGCTTTATGCCACTTGATCTGATGATGTCATGTTCATTCATTCCTCAACTGTTTGGTTTGGATCCGATCTTCAGATCCAACTTGGCCACTTCTTCCAGCTTGGGGAACATCAAAATTCTTGAGTGCCTCCCTTTACCCACAGTTCCCCAGTCACTTTAACATACCTCAGATCTCATTTGCCACCTTACTGTATGGGTGCGGTCACTGCTTACTCTCAAGTGAGCGTACTATATCACTGTGAGTTACAGTTATATTATAATCTTTCTTGCTCTCCCTTTCTATATTAATCTTATTGCTATACATAACATCTTTATAATCCCCTTCAAAAACTCCTTAAATACAGTTGTTCGCATTTCCTTTTTACTTATAAGTGAGAGTGAGACTTTTTTGCCATTGCTGGCACTTTGTTTTTCTTTCTTAGTGTTATTTTAAGTAAAAAAAAAAAAGAAAACTTTTTTTCTTCTTAGCTCTTTCCTTGATTATTAGTATGTCCGAGACACCTTCCATTTTCAAAAAGTGCGTAGCCTGCGGCCATAAAATTCCAAATTTGTACACACACACTGTGTGTCTGTTGTTTAGGTCCATCTCACCTTGATGCTGTTTGTGACATATGTAAAGTCTTCAATTCGTGAGCCTTGATAGACAGAAAAAATAAGTTAATTTTAAGAAGTTTGCTATCTCAAAACCTGGTTTTACAGCTTCTGGGGCTCAAACCCCCCCAAAAAATTGATAAGGGCGTTTTTCTTCCTAAAGAGTCAAGAAAAAGATCTTTGGGTCCATCTAACTCTTCGGTTCTGGTATCTGAACCTCCTGTTAAAATAGCTAAAATATCCAATCCAACCACTTTGGATCCGAGACCAGGATTGGAGAAATCTCTTCGGATCCAATCACCTCAACTGCTACCAGATCCTATCTCTTCTCCACTCCCTTTTTGGAACTTTCACAGAGACAGCACTCCAGACCATCTTCAACAGCCTCATCTGTTCGATCGTCCAAGAGTTTGACAGAAGCTGATGTGGACAGGATGATGAGGAAGTTCCTCAGTATGCAGATTCAAATGGGAATTCTTGCACCTCCAACACCTTCAGGTCCAGTCCCATTCATGGGTTCTGTTTAAGCAGCTTTATTATGTACAAACACACAAGGATTGAGGCTTAATAAATTTTACTTGGATATAACTTATAAACAAACTAGTTATCACACTCACATATGCTCACTCTCTGGCTGCAGTCTCAAAATGGCACTCAAGCTTGCACGTGCTTGCTATTTATATGCACGTACCGTCCTTGAAATGCTTCTTAAAGGTACAACACACACTTACACACTGTTCTACAAAAAGCATACCTTATCGGATCTGTCGCCTTCTTTTTCTCTTGAGGCATTCTGCATTCGAGGTAGTGGAGAGAGATTTCTATGTTCCCAGAGTTTGTACTTCTCTTCCCTCTTTAGTTTTCTATCCAGCTGCATTCAACTCTGCGTCCAGAATCTCAGTCAGCTGGGTCACTGGGACAGCTAGCCTAAACCAGTTTCCAGACCACCCGGCAGAGTATAGTAATCTCATCTAACACTTATCTAGAGCATCCCACCAAAGAATTTCCCAGGACGAGAAAGGGTAAAGGATGCACTTAGACTCTCTGCAAGAGTCTGTCACAGAAGATTCCACTTTGATGAAGGGGAATGGTCTCCCAGATCACCACGTGACGACTCCTACAACAAAGGGGTGGCTGGTCCCCTGACAATCCTTCCCAAGAGGAGTCTGTATTCCTGGAGGCCTTTGGCACTGCCCTATCTACCTCCTGGGTGACTCACCAGTCGAAGAGCTCATTGATTTGGTCTCTCAACAGGTGTGGAAGGAGCCTGATACCATTAAGTGTATCCTTGAGACAACAAATAGGATCTTGGCACCACTAAAAGATAGAACTTATTGGCGCAAGGGAGTACCAGTTGATGCCATGGTTGTAGCAGCAGCCGCCACTAAGAAGGAACTAGAGGAACTAAACTGGAAGTCTAGGGTGCTGGACAGATTTGGGAAGTGTGTCTATGCTTCAGTGACTTTTGCTGTTAGGTTGGTGAACTACTTAGCACATTTTACGAGACTTCAGAGGGATTTGATCAAGGAACTTTCCAGATCCCTAAATGGGACCATATCCTCCGAGGTAGAAAGCACTGTTTCCTCTCAGCTGGCTACCCTTCGGTTCATTTAAAATCCATCCATGAGGCTTATTTACTATGCAGCTGAAGGCACCTCACGGGCATCGGGTTCAGTCATTTCCATAAGAAGACATGCCTGGATGCACTTGTGACACTTTGCAGAACCTTTCAAATCTTCCTTTGTCAGTGCTCCCTTTGACAGAAGTTCCTTATTTGGCCATAGTGTAAAAGGCATGCACTCTAGGTTTGAGCAGGAAGGAAAAACCCTGTCTGCTGTGGGTGTTCATTTTTCGACCCCTCAACTGACCTATTCTGGGAACCAGTGAGGTGGACAGAAAATGTGGTTCAAAAAATCCTAGGGTTCCTTGCAAGATGCACATGGCAGACAGTTCCCCTAGGGGCAGCGGGTGAACTCTAATGGAAGATGCCATCCCTGCAGCAGACGTGGTCCACATAACCAAGGATTTAGGGATACCGTCTCTGACAGATCCTATCAGTGCTCCTGAAAGGAGACCTGATTGTTAGTCTCTGGAGGCAATTGAGGGGTCAAGTATCCCTGCAGCAGAGAGCCTGCTTGGAAATTACAAAAGATTCATGAGTACGGAGGATAATATCCAGAAGTTATATAATACCATTTTCCCATCTACCCTCACTAGTGGTAAACAAAATCCCTGATGTTCCACCCAATTTGAGGGAAACGGCAGCATTAGAAATAAACAAGCTGCTAGAGAAAAGGGTCATCCAGGAAGTCTCTCGAGGTCAGAAACAGTACAGAACTTATTCAAGATTCTTTTTAGTGCCACAGAAAACTGGGACTGGAGCCCAGTTTTGGATCTCCACAGTCTAAATCCATCAGATGTAATGGGATCCTATCTCGCCTACATTCATGACAGATGGGTTCGGAGCCGATCCATCGGCTCCGACTCGGCAACTTATACACTAGCACGAAGTCTCTCATTGGCTGGGCTACTCCCTATCCCAGGATGCACTACACCTGCTTCCCAGATCTCCTTTGCCGCTTTACAAGCTGGACGTGGTCTCGACTTGGCTGGAGCTAAGTGGTTCTTTTTTTACCTTTATTGGTCTTTGACCTTGGGGTTTTTTGTCATATATTAACCAAACAGCTGTTTTAACAGCTATTCCTTGTTATTCCTTACTATTTGCTACTTTTGAGTGTCTTCTGGTACTTTATTTTTTTCAGTCGGGCAAGGCCCGTTCAAGTTAGAGGGCCTTTGCCCTACCTTTGTGTGCTATTTAACTTTTATTACCTTTTGTGGTTAATTGTTTTCAGGCCAAGCCCGTTTAAATTAGAGGGCTTTGGGCCGTTGGACTTGTTTTGTCTGTTTGTTTGTGAGGTAAAATTTTTTCTTAAGTACTCGCGCCAGTGTGTCTCGCGCTTGTCAGTTGGCACAATTTTGTGATAGTGCTTACTAATTGTGGTAAAGTCATACTTGTTTAGGGCCTGTACTATGTCCAAGGAACACAAGTCAGGTTTTAAAAAATGCACTCGGTGCAGTTATAAAATGTCCATCACAGACAGTCATTCAGTCTGCGTTTATTGTTTGGGACCGAAACATCTACAAGAGACTTGTAGCGTATGTCATGCTTTCTCTGCTAGAGTTCTTCAAGAACGCAAGAACAAGTTGATATTGAAAGGGCTTATAAAACCTTCGTTTGAGGAAGCCTTAAATCCTCCTGTTGCTTCCAAAAAGAAAAGATCGTCGGCACCGACAAGTCCGTCGAGCCGACTTCTAAAAGACTAAATTGACCTCTTCTTCCTCGGCTCCACTGACTTCGGGGCCGAGGGTCGAGTCTGCCTCGGTACCTCCTACTGGCTCCATTGCCTTGGAGCCGCAAGTTGGAGTATCGAGAGGTGAATCACCTCCATCGGTTCCAATGGCTCGGGCGGTGGAAGTGTGCAGCTCAGACTCTTCCCCCTCGGCTCCGAAGAAGGCTCCTTCGGTGCCGATGGTGGTC
This sequence comes from Protopterus annectens, assembly GCF_019279795.1. Classification (NCBI taxonomy): domain Eukaryota; kingdom Metazoa; phylum Chordata; order Ceratodontiformes; family Protopteridae; genus Protopterus; species Protopterus annectens. Next base: position 784,255,555 of record NC_056746.1, on the reverse strand, counting down.
CATGCTGTGGTGGAGTCGGCGCCGACAGTATTGGAGCCATTTCGGAGCCGGTCCCCTTCTCTTTCGGAGCCGAGAGGAAAGTCTTCTCGAGTGTCTACCTCCTCTAAATCCTCGAGACTGTCAGATTCGGACCTGGATAGGGTTTTACAGAGGCTTTTCCAATCTCCAGTGTTTACTAAAATGGTCTCAGCTCCAGCACAGTTTGCTTCGGAGCCGATCCCCCCTCCAACACATTTGATTCCTCCTCCAACCTCTTCGGAGCCGTTGGAGCCAGTGGTGGTGGAGCAATGTGGAGCCATACGGTCGGAGCAGAGACCCCTTACAGGCCTTTCGGCTCCGACTATGCTTCCTACCTTGTCCTCCGGTTCAGGGTTTGGTACTGCGACCTCTTCAGCCGGGCCCGAGGGGAATACTTTAGGATTAGGTGCTTCGGTGCCTAGTCTTCCTCTCAGAGCATCGGCTGCTGGAATTCCCAGTGCCATCGTGGCCTCTAGACCAGTGACCTCCTTGGATTCTGGAGGTCCGGCCTTTGAGGCCATGAGGAGCGCGCTGGCCATGCCTTTGCCGGTTCAACAAGATTCTACCTCACCGTCCCTAGATTTGGAGACTGGTGCCTCTGTTGTGTTGCAGCCCCCCGGCAGTGGGGCCCCAGGGCCTGAGGATACCCCCATCGGGGGTTCCCTTCTTCCGGGTGGTCCGTCCGAAACTGCATCGGACGAACCCCCACGGAAGAAATTGTGTAAGAGGAAGCACGTAGACTCCCAAGATGAGTCTATTACATTGGATACTGACCTCGATGACGCAGAAGGGTCCCCCAAATCATCTTCGGATGATATCTCCTTCTCGGATATCTTGGAGATTCTGAGACAGAGAGGTGACTGGCAAGCCAAAACCCCTTCAGCTGAGGAGTCAGTCTTCCTCAAGGCCTTTGGGGCCCAGCCTTCCGCCTCCTGGGTGTCTCCGCCCTTCGATGAACTCCTTGATTTGGTTTCTCGAAGGGTGTGGGAACACCCTGATTCTGTGGAACCGGTGCCTGCGAGGCTCAATAAATTTTTGTCAGCCCCCCCCCCAGAAGGAATTTCTCACAAAGGGTGTGCCTGTAGATGCTTTGGTGGTGGCTTCTGCCACACAGCAGGACGTGGCAGAGGCTTCAACGTCTATTCATCCCCCTAATAAGGATTCTAGGAGTATGGATAGGTACGGGAAGCGTACCCTGTCCTCAGCGGCCTTTACTTTACGGTCGCTGAACTACTTATGTCATTTTACGAGGCTCCAAAGGGATCTTCTCAAAGAGCTAAATGACTCTCTTGTTGGTAATCTACCTGAGGCGCTGGCACCGACTGTTGGCGCACAGATGACTACCCTCTTTTCTATTGTTAACTCGTCCATGAGGCTCATTTCGTATGCGGCCGAAGGCGAGTAGGCTGAGGAACAGGCGTTGCCCTCAGGAGGCAAGCCTGGTTACGCTTGTGTTCGCTCACGGAGGCCTTCAAGTCTTCCTTTGCCGACGCCTTTGATGGGTCATCTTTGTTTGGACCCAAGGTGAAGGACACACTAACTCGGTGCGAGCAGGAGGGCAAGACTTTGACTGCCGTTGGGGCCCGTTTTTCCTCTCCTTCCAGGCCTTATCCCAAGGCTGGGAGAGGAGGGAAAATGTGGTTTAAAAAATCCCAAAAGTCTTTCTCTACTCCACCCAGTGATTCCCCCTCCAGAGGCGGGGGGGGGGATTTTGGAAGACGCCGCCCCAGAGGTGGCAGAGACCCCGGTAACTCTGGAGACCGCGATTCCTTTCGTGGTTCTTCATACAACCAGTGTTCCTGAGTTGTTGCCCGACTGTGCAACTCCGGAGCCAGTCGGGGGTCGCTTTGCGGCGCACCCACAAGCTTGGGAATCCATAACAAGCGATTGGTGGGTGCTTCGCATTACCGGAGGATATATCATCCCCTTCAACAAACCCCCCCTTTCTTTAAGGGAAATCCCGGACGTACCACCCAGTCAGCAGGATCAGGCAGCATTAGAGGTTTCAAAGCTGCTAGAAAAGAGCCATCCAGCCTGTCCCCATCGACCAGATCGGATCAGGAACTTACTCAAAATTATTTTTGGTACCAAAAGACAGGGGACTTCAGGCCCATTTTGGATCTCAGTTCATTGAATCGTTTCGTAAAGAAGTCCAAATTCCGAATGGTCACTCTTCAATCTATTCTTCCTTTGCTGGAAAAAGATGCATGGATGTGCTCCATAGATCTCCAGGACGCTTACTATCACATTCCCATAGCTCAAGAGTCCAGGAGACATTTACGCTTCCTCGGAGCCAGTCATTTTCAATTCGAGCACTGCCCTTTGGTCTCACCACAGCCCCCAGGGTGTTCACCAAATGTCTGGCAGTGGTAACTGCTCACCTGAGAAGTCTAGGATTCCAGGTGTTTCCTTATCTAGACGACTGGCTCCTTACTGCCACCTCCGAGCATCTACTACTCCAAGCGCTCAGAGCCACGTTCACCTTGGGCCGTTTCTTGGGGATTACGTTCAATTTGCAAAAATCTGTACTACAGCCATCTCAGCGTATTACTTTCATAGGCGCAGACTTAGACACAAAAAGAATGCGCGCCTATTTACCGGCAGCAAGAATTCAGGTCTTACAAGATCAGGTCAGATCCTGTCTCCCCCTACAAAGAGCCCCGGCCCATCGGATCCTACAACTGTTGGGCTCGATGGCGTCGACCATACTTTTAGTTCCCTTGGCCAGACTTCACATGCGAATTTTACAATGGCTACTGTCGGTTCAATGGTCCTATCAGGAACTTCCCTTGAACCACTTAATCATAATCACGGAAAGTTGCCGTCGAGATCTACATTGGTGGCTTCTCCAATCAAATCTCGACCAGGGCGACCCTTTATACCTCAACGTCCCATTGCCACTGTGACTACGGACGCCTCCCAGGTAGGGTGGGGGGGTCATTACCTGGACAGGTCGGTCCAAGGCACATGGCAGATCCAGGAAACGCATTTGCATATCAATGTCCTGGAGATGAGAGCGGTACTATTGGTACTCCAAGCTCTCCATCACGCTCTCCCACAGGGCCCGATTACTATCCTATCCGACAACATGTCGGTGGTGTGGTACATAAACAAGCAAGGTGGAACCAGGTCTTACCCACTATGCAGAGAAGCCATGAGACTTTGGCACTGGGCGGTAGCTACCAACCGCTTTCTAATGGCAATGCACATACCGGGGAAGTCCAATGTGATTGCGGACAGATTAAGCAGGACCATTCTTTTACCCCACGAGTGGTCCCTCAAACAGAGTATAGCTGCGAAAATCTTCGACAAATGGGGTCTTCCTTGCTGCGACCTGTTTGCCAGCCCTCACAATGCGAAATGCAGAGAGTTCTTCACACTGTTTCCTTCTCAGGGACAGACTCCCAGGGACGCTCTGACTCACATTTGGCCCCCCGGTCTTCTCTACGCCTTCCCTCCGTTCCCCCTCCTACCGAGGGTGATACAGAAGGCCATTTACTTGGAGAGCGAGATGATTTTGATTGCCCCGCACTGGCCTCGTCAAGTTTGGTTTCCCTTCCTACAGAGGCATGCGATAGAAGGTCCATGGTTTCTGGATCCGGTGCCAGACCTGTTGACTCACCAGTCAGGACGGCGTCATCCGTCTCTCAGGTCCTTGAAGTTGGCAGCATGGTTACTCCACTTCCATCCTTAGTCCGAGACAATGCTCTTTCGCCGGACGTGGTCCACATACTGTCTTCTTCTCATAAACCTTCCACCATCAAACTTTATTCCAGTAAATGGAAAAGGTTTGCCTTCTGGGCTCAAGAACGGGGTATAGATCCTCTCACTGCACCAGTATCGGAGGTTCTGAATTTTCTGGCCTCCCTTTTTCAGTCGGGCTCTTCAGTTTCTACCATTAAGGTTCAGTTAGCAGCGATCTCTAATTTTCATGCTTCTTTTGAACCTTCATTGATGTCTCACAAACTTTGTAAGGCTTTTCTTAAAGGGGCTTGGCTCCTTAGGCCTTCTTTATCTCAGCCTGTCCCCCCTTGGGATTTGAATATGGTTCTTGCTGCCCTAACTGCCCATCCTTTCGAACCAGCTGCTACTTGTGATTTAAAATTTCTGTCTTGGAAAACGGCCTTTTTAGTAGCCATAACATCTGCTAGGCGAGTTTCAGAACTTCAAGCTCTTTGTTCTGATCCTCCCTATTTGATTTTTCACAAGCATAGAGTTTCATTGAAATTAAACCCTGCATTTATACCAAAAGTGGCCTCCTCTTTCTGTATGCAACAAACTATAGAACTCCCTGTCTTTTTCCCAGAATTCTCCAATAACGCAGAATATACTTTGCATCAATTGGACGTACATAGACAACTACATTTTTATTTGAATAGAACCGCTCAAACGCGGAAATCAAATCAATTGTTTGTTTCCTTTGCAGTGAACAAATTGGGTCAACCAGTAACAAAAGCCTCCATATCTAAATGGATTAAAGATTGTATCATTTTTATTTATTCACAGGCTAATAAAGACCTTCCTTTTCCAGTCAAGGCTCATTCTACCAGGGCAATGGCTACTTCCGTAGCTTTTCACTCCAAGTTATCAATAGATGATATTTGTGCTGCGGCAACCTGGACTTCTCCGCACACTTTTATTTCTCATTACAAATTGGATGTGGTTTCTCGAGGCAGAGCTTCCTTTGGTTCCACAGTTCTCAGGAGTGTGTTCCAATGAGCCACCTGGATGTAGGTGCTAGGACGCTGTCCCATCTGTCATGAATGTAGGCGAGATAGGATCCCATTACATCTTTTAGTTATGTACTTACCATAACCCGGATGTATGGGATCCATCTCGCCTACATTCATAAGTACCCACCCTCCTTCCCCCTTCCATTTGGATTTAGAGGAGCTGTAGTCACTTTTTTCTTGGCGTTCTTTCTTGAAGAACTTTAGTTGGTTATAGTGACTACTAGTTTTTTCTGTGTTTACATGGGTGTATGAAAGCGAACAAACAAGATCTGGGGAAGCAGGTGTAGTGCATCCTGGGATAGGGAGTAGCCCAGCCAATGAGAGACTTCGTGCTAGTGTATAAATTGCCGAGTCGGAGCCGATGGATCGGCTCCGAACCCATCTGTCATAAATGTAGGCGAGATGGATCCCATACATCCGAAGTTATGGTAAGTACATAACTAAAAGTTCTGTATACAATGTTCTTGGATGGTCATGGTTCAGTCCATCTTGCCTTTTCTGCACAAGGATGACTGGATGCGCTTGATAGATCTTCAGGATGCATACTATCACATAAAAATGAACAGACGGTCCAGGAGATATCTACTCATCTGACTGTGAGTTAGTTATTACCAATTCAGAGCTCTGCTGTTTGATCTCACCACAGCCCTCAGGGTGTTTATCAAGTGTATGGCAGTAGGAGTAGCTCTCTTGAGACTGTAGGGGTTTGCATAAGTAGACGACTGGATCATAACGGCTCTGACCAGGCATCTTCCGATTCAAACTCGAGACTACATACTCCAGTTATGCTCTTATCTGGGAATTTCTGTGAACTACAACAAATTTCATGTCGAACCAACTCAGATATTGGAATTCATTGACGCCTCGCTCAATAAAGTTAATCAGACAACCTCTCTAGCTCTGTCCAGAGTTCACACTAATAATTTCCAGGTCAAAAAGATCATTCAAAGTTCTTCTCTTTCAACTTGACTGTTCCTCTAAGCTTTGGGATTCATGCCAATGGTAATCATTCTGGTACCGTTAAGGTACCATATGAGGATTCTTCAGTGGACACTCACAACTCAAAGGTCCATTCTTCATCAACTATTATCCAATCAGGTCAAAATAACACAAGCTTGCAAAAATCACCTTCTGTGGTGGTTATACTCCAGTCAGGTACAAGAAGGGTCTCCCTTTTGTTCTCCCCCAACTCAAGGCCATAGTGACCATGGATGCCTCCCAGAGTGGGTGGGGGGTTGGGGGCATTTTTTGGGAAAGAGAGACTAACATGCATATCAGTGTCCTGAAAATGAGAGCTGTCATCCTAGCATTTCAGGCTTTTCAAGATGCTCTTTCCACTGGGACTATTGTGATCCAGATGAACAATATCTTGGTGATGTGGTACATCATCAAACATGGGAAAAACAAATCTTACCCTGTTTGTTGAACATCTTTGAGAGTATGGCAATGGACGATCTCTTCCAGTCATTTTCTGATAGCAACGCACATTCCAAGGAAGTCCAGTGTGGCTGCACACAAGTTAAGCAGGTGTATTCTAATGCCTCATGCATGGTCTCTCAACATGAAAGTGGCGGACAGGATTTTCCATTGTTGGGGCTAACCATGCTGCTATCTCTTTGCATCTCCCTTCTTTGCCCTGTTCTCCCCATGGGGGGCGAGTCATCGAGGAATGATCTACTTCATGATTTGCTCTTTGGTCTCCTTTATGCCTGTCCCCCATTACCTCTCATTCTCAAATTCCTTTCGAAAGCATCTCAATTGAAGAGCACAGTTATCCTTATTGCCCCTTATTGGCCTTGTTAGATCTGATTTCCATTCCTTTGCCCTCATCCTCTTTGTCCACCCTGGATCCTGGATACAAATCCAGACCTTCTGTCTCACCTGACAGATATGACTCATACATACGTTCTGGACCTCAAACTGACTTCTTGGTTTCTCCAAGTTCTGTTAATTGCTAGACAGCCCAGGTTGTCCATCACATTCTTTTATTATCTCACAGTGCTTCCACCATGAAATTTTAGAAAAGTAAATGGAAAAGATTTATTGTTTGGGCACATAAATAATTTAGACCCTTTTTCAGCACCAGTTTTTAAGGTTCTTGACTTTTTAGCTACAATTTTCAGTAAAGGTGCTAGCTCCTCTACAGTAAGAGTATAGTTAGCTGCTATTTCTAATTTTCATGTAGGAGTAAATAATTCAGCCTGAGGATCCTCCATACATTGCAAAGCTTTTCTCAGAGGAGCTTTCCTGCTTAGACCTCCATTAAAAGATCCCACTTCTCCTTGGGATTTAAACATTGTTTTGCAGTCTTTAACCATCAGCTAAGTGTGAACTAAAATTTTTGACCTGGAAAACTATCTTTTTGGTTGCTATTATTTCTGTCAGAAAAATATTAGAATTATAGGCTCTGTCATCTAAACCTCCTTACTTGATTTTTTTATAAGGATAGAGTATTTTTATGGAACAGTCCTTCCTTTCTTCCTAAGGTGGTGTCAGAATACAGTATTAATCAAGTTATTAACCTTCTAGTCTTTCCAAATTTCTCAAATAAAGGAGAATATATTTTATAGCTATTGGATGTTCATAGATAATTCATTTTTGTCTTCATAGAACCAAACATTTGAAAACAGAGCAATTATTTATCTCTCTTTCAGAATCGAAAGTAGGCAAACCATTTCCTAAAGTAACTTTAGCCAAATGGTTGATTGATTGTATTACTTTTGTATACAAAAAAGTGGGTTTGCCTTTACCGAAATCACCAAAAGCCCATTCCACTAGATCGATGGCAACTTCTTCTGCCTTTTTCAGTAGAACTTCCTTGGATGATATTTATGCAGCTGCAACTTGGGCAAATCCTCATACCTTTACTGATCATTACAGATTTTGATCTGGTCTCTAAGGGAAGAGCAGCCTTTGGCTCAGCGGTGCTTAGGAATATCCTTCCTTAGAGTCCTCCCAGGATTTAGATAGGAGGGGACTGTGTCCCAACAGTTGAGGAATGAATGAAAATGATGACATCAGACATCGGATTCTGTTACTTTACTATTTCCTACTGCTTTGCAAGTTTAAGGGGCAGCAAACAAGATCTGAGGTATGTTGGGTGACTAGGGCATTATGGGTAAAGGGAGGAGCTCGAGTTTTTGTTCCGCAAGCTGGAAAAAGTGACCGAGTCAGATCTGAGGATTGGATTCGAATCCAACAGTTGAGGAAGAATGAAAATAAACACCACAGATTTAATGTCTTGGTAAGTATATAGCTTTTTTTTCTCTGAGAAAGAGGTACCATTTTTAACTTCACAATGGAAAAACTACCAGTCCCACGGTCAGTCTTTTTTCCAGCCACAAAAATAAACAGTTAAGCAAACAGCATTTGCCCCCACAGCAGGCTAGTAATTTGTTTCAGCCACAGGAGTGTGGTTGTGCTGTGACCATAGCTGGTTCTTTGGACCACTCTTCTTTTACCCTGTATTTCTCTGGTGTAACACCTACAGACATTATCGAGCAGTGATTAGCCACATCTTCTGCAGCCATTGGATTTTCCTCAGTAGGTAAGGGAGAGCCACTCTTGTCAGTCCTGGGAGAGGGAACAAGGAAGGCCTCCCTGTTTTGTCAGAATGTTGTGCCATGTCTGGGGAAGCTGCTGCTGCCATTAACAACACTGTTGGCCCCATTTTCCTTGTCAAAAAGAAACAGAAAACTAAACCTTTACAACAACTCCTCAATTTTCTCTAGACAGATGTAGTTTACTAAATCTGTCTTGGGGTCTGATTCGAACTATTGATCCATAGGGTAAGTATTAGGCTAGCTGCCCTTGTGGACCATTTTAAGGCTAGCAAGTTTCCCATTTTGGGATTGAAATACCCTATCCCATTCAATTACAGGTTGGCCTTACCCTATCCCCATTGTTGATAATTATGTATTATCTTATCCCTAATGAGAATAACTGGGATCATACCAAAGATATTTTGAGAGGACCCATGCATGCGATGAAACATTTAGGAGCTGCCTCTATCCATTAGTAGTACAGGGACAGTCCTGGGCTAACTTTTCTGTTTCCCATCCATAGATCTAATTTGTGCTTGAAATATCTTATAAATAAATATATATTTAAATGTCTTATAGGGTGGTTTCTGGTAAAAGAAAGAGGGGTGCCTCTTTTCCTGAACAGATTCAAGATTTTTAATCTGGACAGGAAGATGAAGGGAGAGGTGCAGGGTTTTCTCTTCAGACTTCTAATTCAGACTCAAAGGAGACCACAGTGTCTGGTTCTTCCTGTGGGGGGGGGGGGTCTTTTTCGATGAGGTTATGTCCACAATATACCAGTGTTTTCAGTGGGAGAACACTTGAGCTTTCTCAGTCCCTCAAAAAGGGTCTACTTCAGTAGACCGAATTTACACTTACCCAAATTTCCGATTCCGGAGAGGACACACTAAAATTTCAATAAACAGAACCTGAATATTACCATTTTTTTTAATTTATATATATATAGATATATAGATATAGATATATATATATATATATATATATATATATATATATATATATAGATAGACACACACACACACATACACAGGGAATGGAGACACTTAGCCAACATAGGAAAATTTGCCATTTTCCCCACTATAGTGCAATCCCAGAGTTGGTATATTTAGTTGGGGGGTGCAGCACCCCACATTGTGTGTGTGTGATCCCCCCCCCACCCCCAAACATGCACACCTGGGTGGGTTGACATACTTCGGTGTGTTATTTTGTTAAATGTTGGCTAAATGTCTTCTTTCCCTGTAAAAAGCTTTAGTAATGTGAAAGTTCGGATTATTGCAATTTCCGTGTTTTCTTGGTAATCTGCAGTTCAGGTAAGTGTAAATTCAGTCTACCAAAGTAGACCCCTCAGAAAATAGTATGAACTTTTGCAGTTAGTATTTCCAAAACCTTCACCCATTCCTCCAGTGCTGTCAGCTTTGGAGGATGTATGTGTGTTACTGCCTACAATTTTCCTGACAGTCAACCTGCTGCCCCTAAAAAGGCAGATTTTACAAAGTTCATCCATCTTATAGGTTTTTATATACTCATCACAAACTTGACGCAGCGGCTATAGCTTTAGTTAATCCTGTTGTTGCTAAACATTTAGCTCTAATCCAACACTTTCTAGATGGGGAAATAATTGGTAAGTATGGGTAAAAACTGTATGCTTCTGCAACTTGTGATTTTCAGAATTTTGAATTGTCAGGCTCATATGTTAAAGTTTATTCTAATTGTGAAAGTACGAGGAATGTTTTGTCTGCATGTTTTTGTGAGTAAAAATTTGCTTTAAGTAGTTCTGTTTCTTCCATTTTACAGGTCACAACTCATTGTTTAAAGTGTGTGTGTGTTTCTCTATGTGTATATAACTCTGGTGGTACTGTTTTTAGGAGGTTTGCCTGTCTGCATTCTCAGAACCTCCCAGATGATGTGCAATATAATTGTTTAAATTCTCCTTTGGATAGATGTTTAGTTTTGGATCTCTGCTGCAATGGTCATCAAAAAGTGTAATAAGAGGTGTAAGTTGATACAGGGGAGATTTTTTAGCCCTCTGTAACCCCTCATCCAGTTTTGGCAAGAAACAAAATAATCAGTCTCAACAAGATGCTGGTAAACAGACATTTAAGATGAAATGGCAAGGGGATTCCGAAAAGAATTCAGGAACCCCCCTAAAACCAAGGACAATTCAAGTCAGAATGACAGTTTGAGGGACCCTGTCTGCCCCACCCCACTGTAGCAGTCCCCCTTTTCCTCCAGAAAGTCAGAATTTTCATTTCTCTCTTTGGCAGCAAATAGTTGCAAATAATAGCAAAAATCTGGAGCATTTCTCCCCGGGCCTCCGCTGAAAACAGACTCTGTGGAACCTAGTCGGACTTTCCTGGTCAACAAATGATAAATAAAAATAAATAAATAAAATAGTTTCAGATAAATAGGTTCTAAAAATGTATTCATCATGGTTACAGATAGCAGTGGTAGGAAATTCCTCCTTTCCAGGGGGTAATTCCTCATCAAACAGATCAGACCCTGTTTTCCCATGTCCATCAACACATGTTATTTCAGGGAGTGATAGAACCAGTTCCTCTTTACCAGTTTGGGAAGTATTCAAGGATGTTTTTGGTGCCAAAGATAGAAAAAGCTAGGCATCCAGTTCTGGATCTTTCTTTCATAAACCAATGAGTGATATTGCCCAAGTTCAAAATGCTGTCACTTCATAACCTCATCCCTTATTCCTCATTAAAATTTCTGGTAATGCTAAATTTAAAAAATGTCCATAATCACATCCCTGTTCATCCTGACTTTAGCTATTTCTCAGGTTTTGTTTGTGTCTGGATGCCATTATTAGTTCACTGCCTTACCTTTTGGACTGTCCACTGCATCAGGAGTGTTCACAAAGTATCTAGTTCTGGCTGTATTTTATTGCAGACTACAGGGTATCCACATTTTTCCAAATTTAGGTGACATGCTTCTTTTTGCAGAGTCTTTTTCAAAGTGTCAGGAATCTCTTAATTGGGTGAGAGGTCTTGCACAAGCTGAGATTCCAAGAAAACATTCAAAAGTCTTTTTTGACTCAGTCTCACAAGATTGTGTTCCTGGGGTTCCCACTAAACACTTCAGATCAAAGAGCTTTTCTCCCACAGGGCAAAAACAGATGCATATCAAGAGTTTTCCACTCCGACTCCAGGTACTGTGAGGGAATACCTCAGGATTTATTATGATTTTCATGACATTAAAAAAGATGCAGTGGTGTCTGAAGTTTCTTTGGTCTCAGCACCAACACCCATTATCTTTTTTAAGCCCAGGTCCTGGGGTTTATCAGAAGAGAAATCAGTTGGTAGAGACAGCAAATTTCCCTAAATCATCCTCCCAAGCCAGTGGACATTTTATGACTGATGTCCGGATATCTGGTAGAAGAAAGGTATTCATTACCATCTTCAGTTCTTTCTACCCATGCAGTCTGATGCATGTCACATCTGTTTTATATGGTTGCAATCCATCAGCTCATGTTTCCAAAGTTCCTCTGTTTCCAGACAGATAAGTACCCCATTGGGGAAATTTCTTCTCTAATTAATGTTCAGTTAATAACTGTTTGTCCTGTGAGAAGCAATTCCTACAAAAAAATTTTTACTTGTTTTGCTTGTTTTTTGAGGGCTCAGCACAATGTCTGTAACTACTCTGACTGTGCCAAATCCTGTGCAAAAACTCTCAAACATAGGGCTGAGCTTCTTGCTGCACAAATGGAATCCTTGCCATCAGCTTCTTCTGTAGCATTGCAACCCCAATCTTCTGCAGGTTCTGCTTACCCCTTCGACAACCCTCAAAAAGTAAAAAAAAAAAAAAAAAAAAAAAAAATCCCGGGATCCAGAGTCTACAGAAAACGTGATTGCATTTAATTCTAAGTTGACCAAGAACCTTGGTGAGGCACCTTTTCAGCCCACAGAACTGGCAACTACTAGGTAGGAACCCTCTGGTGTGACACAGGGAAGGCCACCATGGTCCCTGGCCTTCCCACAACTACCATCACTTCTCAGATGTAGTGATGGTAGTTGTGGGAAGGCCAGGGACCATGGTGGCCTCCCCTGTGCCTACTGACTTCAAATGTTCCTTACAAAGTGCGGGTGTAGTAGACCACACCCCTCAGCCATAACTGTCAAATGACTGTTAAAACCAAAATGTACTCCCGCTGTGGCCTCACCTGTCTCAAAGCAAACCATCTCAAAATGGATTGCAAACTGCGTCATGTTTTTATATATCTATATATATATATATATATATATATATATATATATATATATATACACACACACACACACACACACACACACACACACACACACACACACACACACACACACACACACACACACACACACATCATGGAAAGCCTCTGTCTGGCCACATTAGAGCCCACTCCACTAGGCATGGGGCAACCACCATGACCTTCCTCAAATGAGCGCCCACTCAAACAGTCCTAGAGGCAGCCACCTGGAGTTTGTTTCTCACCTTCACAAAACATTTCAACTTAGGTCAGGCATTCAGGGGTGCAGGGTAGGGTTCACCTCTGCCATCCACCAAAATATTTCCTAAAAACACTTCATCTCCACCACCTTCAGAGCAGCTTTGGGAATCTTCCCAAAGGTTAGTACTGCAACATTGACTACAAATAACATAGTATAGTTGTGTTCCATTTACCATAATTGTAGATGTTTGAGTATATCAGTGTTGCAGTACACATTCCCTCCTTCCTACCCCTCATCTACGTAGGGACCTTATGTCCTCCTGCTGCTTCTTATTGTCCATTTGGCTCATCCCAACTTTCTCTCATTTCTTCCATTTTGCATTCACTCCCAAGACCTGACATTTGGGGAAGTCATGCTGACCTCAGGCACCAAACTGCTTTCCTGACTTAGAATGACCTGAAGATGGTGCTGGCAGATGCCTTTCTTATACCCCAATGTCCTGACGATCATAAAACGTATGTCGGCTTGGGATGATGCTAAGACTCTGGAAATCAGGCCCGTCACGGGCTTATGCACAGCAGGAAGTCCCAAGGATTAGTACTTGTAAAATTGATCTACTCCAACATGTACAGTTATAGTACATGAGGCACAACTCTACTTTTTCCCTTCTTTTGGAAGTGACCATGGGCATTTATCAGAAGCTTCCTCACAGAGTGGATCTACTCAGACAAAAACAGGGCTGTTTAATACACCCTGACCTCAACCAAATTCAGCCGACTGCTTGGATGATGGTCTTAATTCACTTTAGTCACCTATTTGCTGAGGATGTGTAGCAGGTACTATTGGAGACAAGATTGCCTGCTGTTAAAAAGTTATATATTAGCAAATGGAAAAAGTTTTCTTGTTGATTCTAGCAACATAACCAGCACCCATTCAGGTCTAGTGTTTGTTTGATTTTACAATATTTGTGTGAGTTTCTATCCTTTGGACTTTCTTTTTCATGAAGGTTCATTTATCAGCCACTTTAGCATGTCTGCCCATGGTGCCTCCTCTTTCAAAGCATTTTCATGTCAAAATGATTTTGAAATGGATTTTGCATAAGAGACCTCGAGGAAAAACAGTGGTTCCTCCTTGAGATCTTAATTTTGTGTTAGAGAAGTTAAAACTTGCACCATTTGAACCAGCTTATCTGGCTGACTTGAGGTTATTAACATGGAAGACTGTTTTACTGAGTGCTCTGACCTCTGCAAGAAGAGTAACTAACCCTTATGGTGAGTCAACCCTATTTGTCTCCTCCGCAGATACAGGGTTTCTTTGTGAACTAATCCTTCTTTTATACCTAAAGTGGCATTCAGGTTTCATTTTTTTTTTAAAGAAACATTTTTATTTAACTATCACTTATGACATGGCAGTCATACATTTATATAAATAAAAACAAGCCATATTGACATAGTTTGTTGAAACAATATACATCACGTGTAATCTTCTATACAATCATTATTAAACATTACATAGCTCATTTAATTCCTGCCTTCCCTTAAGCCTCATTCCTCCTCCAAAACCTTATTCTGCGTGTACTGTTCCCACAATTCCCATTTTTTTATGTAATTTATTTATTTATTTATTTATTTTACATTTGTTGACCGGGCTAGTCTAGCTGGACATGTATCCGTTTTCAGTAGAGGCCCGGGGAGAAAAGCTCCAGTACAGGCAATAAACAATGATTTGGCAAATAAAGCATTAATATGAGTAAACAATACAAGGTAAAAAAGGAAAATCAATTTCAAAACAAAAGAAATACTAAAAATAGGAGATAAACTTATAATATATACTACTGTATTAGACTTATAAAACAGAAACTATAACACTACTACTAATATATACTACTGTATTAGACTTATAAAACAGAAAAAATAACACAAGATGAAGTTAAAAAAGGTTGCTGGTAAAGTCTACTTCTCAGATATAAATCTCAAACTATTGAAAGTGTTTGTGAGGAGCTCAGTAAGGGGAAAGGGGAGGAAAATTAGGTAAATGAGGACATGGTTTCATTCGGGATTAGCACAAGGACACAACCACTGTGCTTTAAGATGTTCTCTGATGTGTTTTTTGAAAAGAGAGGTAGAGTTTTGATTAGTTATTTCTTGAGGGAGTTGATTCCAGTTTTTACCTATGGAATTTGAAAATAATGAATCCCCAACTTTATTATATGATTTAGTTAGAGATACTAGGAGTTTGTTAGCAGAACGGAGTGTGGCTAGGTTTTATATGGTATGATCAGTTTTGTAAGGCTAGGGGTGGCATCAGGGTAGTAGAGGGTCTTTTGAATGATGAGTAGTTGTTGATAGAGTAAGTGGTTAGTTAGCTCTAACCAATCTAGCTGTTTGAGGTTAAGACAATGGTGTGTTCTTAGGGGAGTAGCAGTAATGAATCTGGCTATGCTATTGTAGCAGATAGAGAGTTTGGTAATGTTATTTTTGGATAAGTTAGTATAGATATGTGAGGCATAGAAGAGGGTGGAGATCAGGTGTGTCTGAGCAATGGTTTTTCTAGCTACTGGGTAAGAAAGGGTTTAATTCTGTAGAGAGTCCCAATTTTTTTGTTGACAGCTTTAATAGTGATGTTGATGTGTTCATCATAATTGAGACTGTTATCAATAGTTACACCTAGTAATCGAGTGGTCTTATCAGGGTTAATACTGGTTGCATTATTCGAGGAGATAGTAAAGAGAGGTGTGGGAGATTTATGAGTGGGAGTAAAGAGAAGAAGCTTAGTTTTTTTGGGGTTAAGGAGGAGGCAGTGTTGCATAAACCAATTTTCGACAGTTAAGAAGACTGTTTGGGTGAGGGACTGGAGGGAGGGAATATTTTTAGCAGTGCAGATTAATGTTGAGTCATCAGCATATTGAATGCAGGTAGCTTGTGGTATATTGAGATATAGGTCATTGATAAATAATGAAAAAAGAAGGGGGCCAAGGATTGATCCTTGTGGAACACCAATATTTACTGGGAGTAAGGAAGATAGGTTGTTCTCCCATAGGACTGCTTGTTGCCTGTTTTGGAGATAGCTCTTAAACCACTGTAGCGAGTGTGGGCTGAGAGAATAAAGGTTTAGTTTGTCAAGAAGTATATTGTGGTTAACTATATCAAAGGCTTTTGAAAGATCTATGAATAGTGCTGAGGAGAAATGATTTTTGTTTCTATTATTATTTATGGAGTCAGAGAAGGAAAGGAGGGCAGTTGTAGTGCTGTGGAATGGTCTGAATCCATGTTGACAGTCGGCTAGAAGTTTGTTTTGAAGAAGGTAGTTAAGAATTTGTTTATGAACACATCTTTCCATAATCTTGGCTAATGGGGAAAGTAAGGCAATAGGGCGAAAATTTGAGAGTTCAGTTGATGAGCCTCCTTTGTGTAGGGAATTATATGAGATATTTTCCATAAGGTGGGATTGTTCCCTCAGTGATAGTCCTATTAATCAGTATGGATACTGGATAATTGATAGCTTTTGCAGCTATTTGTAGGTATTCGGATGGGAGTTGGTCAGCAGATGGGGTGCAAGGTTTGAGTTTTTTAAGAAGCTTATAAATAAGAGATGTAGCAACGGGTTGAATCTGAAAGGTCTTGGATGAGGGTAGAGAGGTATTTGGTAAGGAAGCAGTAGATGTGGGTAATGAGTTAGCTAGCGATTGAATGGCTTCTGTAAAATACTTATTAAAGGCTTCGGGGATCTGTGTAGCATTGTTGAGATGAAAGCCTGAAGGGGTAGGAGTAGGTGAATGTCTAGGTTTAAGAAGTTTATTAACACTTGACCAGAAGTTTTGAGGGGTTTTTTGACTGCTTTGTTGAAGGTGAAGATAATATTCCTTTTTGTCTCTAACAGTATCTTTCTTGGTGGCATTTCTTAATTGTTTGAAGAGGAGGTGGTCAGATGCACATTTACTACCTCTCCATTTGGCCCAGATTTTATTTCTGAGGATCATTTTTTCTTTTGTTTGCTTAGATAGCCATGGAGCAGATTTGGATCTTATTCTAGTAGAGTGAAAGGGGGCATGATGATCAAGGATTTGAAGAAAGGTTGTATTAAAGTAGGTCACTGCTTTATTAAGTTCAAGATGAGTTAGTGGTGACCAGTCGCATGCTTGCAATTCAGTAAGGAAGTTATCTGGGTTGAAGAACTTTTTTGAGCGGGATGTTCGTAGTTTATGAGTGTGTGGAATATTCACTTTTTGTCTTATCACATATGTAAGCATATGATCACTGATATTATCTGGAAGGGTTCCTGGGGTATAACTGCAAGGATGGTTATTAATAAGGATCCAGTCAAGAGTTGTTTCTTTTCTATTTTGTTTATGGATTCTAGTAGGAGTTGTTATTAATTGAGAGAACCCATAGAGATTAATATGGTTAGTTGGGTGCTGGTTTGAACAGGTTATCCAGTCAATGTTAAAGTCACCAAGTATTATGGTTTCTTGGGGTTGTTGGTTGGAAAGTGAACTAAGTAAGTTTTCTAGAGTCTGAGTATTATTACCAGGGGGAAGATACATACAAATTAAGTAGATTGATTTGTTGTTGTTAATCTGGAGTTTGGTTGATAATGATTCAGCTTTAGGGTCTATTAATGAAAGTTCATTATGGAGAGTAAGTTGGAGATTAGATTTATAGATGATGGCTACCCCACCACCTTTCTTGGTTTTGCAGTCGTTTCTGAGTATGTTGTAGCCAGGAGGGGTTATTTCCTGGTCCTGAGTAGAGGGTTTTAACCATGTTTCTGTAAGACATAAAATGTCAAATGAATGCAAGTCCAATAGTGCATGGAGGTGATGAACTTTGTTATTAATGCTTCTGATATTAAGGTGCTCCTGCCTTTTTCTAAAGATCCCACTTCCAGTTCTTTTACCTCTGTTACTTTATTTACTACTTCTAGTAAGGTTGGTTTAGACTAGAATTTGACTTCCTTTTACTAGTAATGTTTTAGTGGCAGCCACTCCAAACTAGGCATCTCCCTGTTTTCTTTCCTGTACGTAAAAATGAGGGAGACAGGATAACTTCCGTACCTTGGGAGGGAGAAAGGATACTCCATACCTTGGATATCCACAGTCAGCTCTGTTACTGTCTTGATAGAACAAAATCTTTCAAATCTTTGGATCACTTGTTTTTGTAAAGGGAAGAAGGGACAGCATGTGTCAAAACAGACCGTTTCCAAATGGTTGTTTCAGGCTGTTAACTTTTGTTGTTCACATAACAAAACTATTCCAGTCAGGGTCAAAGTCCATTCAGGGCCTTGGCTTCATCTGTGGCTTTTGAAAGTAGTTGGATTCTAAAAGTATTCTAGAAGCAGGAACTTGTTCCTCTGTACATACATTTGCAAGGAACTCAAGCCTGATTACTTCTCTAGACATAGATCAAGCTTTGCTAGGACCATTCCCCAGGGGCTCCTGAACTCTTCTCTCCCCCTTCCAAATGTTTTTAGCTAGGGTAATCTACCCATATAGCTAAGGCTACTGGAGCAGTGATCAATATGATGAAGGTAGTACATATGTGCAAGTAAGCTTGCCGTAGCAGTAAATGTTCAAATGATCACTAATACAGTAGTTGTGCCATCCCTTTTTTTTATTTTAAATTATGACAGGGTATGCATATTTGTATATATATTTATACCCCTAGCTATGTCCTGTTAGGGCTCAGCCTCCCTTTCTGTTGGCATGAAAGCTCTAAATGGCTTGGTGCTCAAATGTGTGTCTTCACGCAGCTCTGCTAAGGATACTGCAGCAGTGATCATTTGAACATTTGTTGTTATGGTAAGTTTACTTTACACAGCTGTACTTTCTTCCTCTATCTCAGAGTCCTGTCATATTTTTGCTGTCCCTGCACTATTACTTTATTCTTAGTGTTTCTCTCACTGCAGTGCTGTCTTTTTCATGGTGTTTCTGTTGTTGTTCCTTAATATATTCTTACTGCTTCTTCATGTTACATTCTGGACAGTAGCTACACATCATATGTAACATCTTTCACAGTCTTTTATTCTGTGATCCCGTTCCTCACATTTTAAGCATTTCCTTTTCTTACAACTCAAATGTCTTTTCTGCCAACACATATAACTTGTTCATAGATGTGTACTAGGCTAACTACCACTAAGGTGTTTTTGAGCCTAGCCATGCATCCCAAATCTCACAAGTTCTGGTACCTTTGGTAAGTGTAAGCAGGCACTTGGGAGATGAAATATTTAAAAAGCAAGATTCTGGGAGATGAACCATTTACAGGCTGCCTGTGTCCATTAGCAACATTGGTACCAAAATAGGGATCGATTTCCTGTTCCCCATATAATTGTCCAAGTTACACTTTACTTGAGTTGGGGAGGAACTCTGCTACACATTGATGAGTAGCCTGTTCCACAGAAGGGATAGTGTCTGGAATAAATACCTGTATCGCCAGCAGGTCCTATTTATATCACAGACAAGATTTAAATCTTTAGAATGGGTAATTTCTGATGCTGTTTGTATTGCAGATATGAAAGAGGTTCATCAGGTTGGGGTCTGCCAATGCCTTGTATCCCAGCGATAGATCTCCTGTCAACAGCCTATAGGAGACAGAATACAGGGATAGGGCTTTGAGGTGGTCTGCATAGGACATGTTTCTTACACCCTGTATTTTTTACTGAGGAACCTCTGTGGACGTTTCAGTTGTAGGATGTGCCTGGTTAGATACATATGAAAGGGAGCATTGTACTCAAGTTTTCATTCACCTGCGTACCTTGTCTCCACCCTTTTATTCATCACCACTTCCTCATGGTAATGAGTAACAACTTGTCTTTAATATCTAATAAAACAGTAGTTTCCCTTCATCCATTCAACACACCATTTAAGTTTTTTTTTTAATTGATTTACAAATGGAAAAAAAAAATGTCTGCACTTCTCTTTAAGTTGGTCTGTGCTATTGCTTAATTCCTGCACATACCTGTATCTTTCTTCTGTGAATTATTACATACTACTACAAAAGATTATTTTCATTGAACATTATTCTTTTTCACTTCACACAGCAGCAGAAATCTTAGAAAAATGTAATTTATCTTTAGACTTAAATTGTGTAATATTTCATTACCTATATGGATCAGTGATTTCACATGGTTTCAGAAAGTGGTACTGGCTGGAGCTGTTGTGCCCATTTTTAAATTTTTCTTATGGCATACTGACCTCAATTGATCCACTGATAGCTACTTGTGTATACAATTATTTGCCCATGTTCTCTTTCTACTCCATTTTTTCAAGTCATATAGCTTGCCCACTCTTTCCTGAAAAAGCAAAACAGCTCCATGGTTTTCACTGTCATCTTCCATGCTCTTCAGCCAGATAGCCGCTTGCAGCATTGCAGCATCCCATGTTTCCAGTGCTTCTACCAGTAATTGACACAGTGCTCCAACCCATTATATTACTATTTCACACCCATATTGAAAGTCAGAATTCCTTCTTCAGCACTATTGTGTTTCATTTTGTGTAGAGAAATGTCATCACTTAGATGTGCTATTTTATTTTGAATCTTGCAGAAAATTTAAAGCAAGAAACTTTCAGGTGCTGAATGCAGATAATCCATATTGTCTCTCAGCATTCTCTTCTTTTTAGTACCAGAAAAGAGCAGGTAACATTTATCAGTACCCTGCCAACATTTCTTCTGTCTGTATTAATATGCTCTCCGGTTTCTCCTGAAAATAAGCCACAAGCCTAGTGGGAGTATTGTAGTCAATAATAGTAAATTAATAAAATACATTAATCACCTGTCAATGTTTTCTTCGTTGGATCACCAGGTTTTGTCCTTGGTACTGGTCAGTTTGTTGACTGCAGTAAACTTCAGACCACAACACTGTTCAGTGTTACTTGTATAGGGCTTACGTATTGCACTTAAGAAGCTAAATCATTGAGTCAGCAAAGTTTGATGACTTGAAATTTTTCTTGGAAAACTTTCATTTTCATAGCAGCTACTTAAGGCATGGCAATTTACAGGATTTCAGAAACATGAGCGGTTTCCTTTTCACCACATAAAGAAACATTAGTGATAACCAGTATCACAAATCCACAGCATTTCTTGCAGAAGTAGAGAAAAGGCAGGGAAGCAGAAGAAAACTGAAGTTATAGGAAAAGACAACTCTGGAGTTAAGCTAGAAACAGGAAAGGGTTAATAATTGAAGAACTATGTCCAACCTGAAATAACTACTTTCCTATTTCACATGTGCAATGTGTATATTCAATTAACTAGTGATAAAAAAAAAAAACTAAGACTGTATTAGCAAAATAACCCATTTAGCTTTAACAGTCATAAACAGTAAACATACAATTTTACTTCAGTTTGTTACTCCAAGGAATTGAGGAAAACACATGCACATTCTTTGGGGGCAGTGAAGGTAGATAGTGACCATCATCAGGTGCTGCCACCAGTAATACTCCTTACACAACTGTACAAAACTGTCCATTGAAAGACTACCTGTGCAACTATGTAAATAACATTTACTCCTTTGGATAACTGATTTGTCCCAGATGTTTTTGTAGTGTTAAACAGATTCCTTAACATCTACATTAAGTACACACTTAAGTGTACACCATTCTGAGCGAACAAATAGCACAAGCATAACTCACACCTTCTTGATCCTAATTTTAGTTTTCCTACTGATTTTCTTGCAGTCTTAAATATCAGGGAATTCATAAAGTTTACAACAAAGTGTAGACTACATGTAAACTTATTGTAATTTTTCTGTGTGTGTAGAAAGCACAAAAATGTGGTTAGGGATGTTCTTGAATTGTCTACATTTAGTACTAGTATTAGTGAATCTGGCCCTTTCTCTTTTTTTCCTGGTAATACATTAGCTTGTTTACTGTATAACAAATAACTTTAAATATGAGAAAACTCACTAACGTTGTCTATTGTTATTAATTTGTGAACATTTAAATGTGCTTAATGTTATTTTGCAATTGTTCTGTACTTTCAGTTGTCTTCTAGAAGCCATAGCTGAAAGGGGTTTATTTGACCAGTCTACCTACCTGGTAAACCAGTAAACAAACAAATAAGGCAGAAAATGTACTACATGCTGTTTTTATCGTCTTTAAACCTGTCCATACCCCAACTGGCAGGGTACTAGTAATATTAATTTAGTGACTTTAAGTCTTTTTCATTTGGAGCTGTGCAGAAAGAATTTTCATTCCTTGAAAATCTGAGGATATAGTGGATAACCTTTGATGCTTGGTTGTACCTTCCTAAAATAATTTTCATTGCCTGCTCAGTAAGCCTTTCAAAATCTAACCTAGGATACTTTGTTTCAAATAAAATTATTATTCTTTTATTTATGTCTTGAAGAAACTTCAGTAGGATTTCAAAGGAGGTAGTTTGAGCATTATGCAATAGTGTGGAGAGAGTCAAAAGTTTTGTAGATGAATTTTCTGCAACATATACTGATTTATGTCAAGGCTTGTAGTAATATTGCTACAGTGGAGGTTTAAGCATGGCAGAGAAGGTCGTAGTTGTTATGGTCTAAGAGATACTTACCCCAAGATATTCAGCATATCATATAAAGTAAAACCTCTAAATTAAAATGTTGGTAGTGTATCTTTAAAAAGTTGGCATTATTCTTATAATGTGAAATACTACAGAAGTTAAGAAAATCAAATAGTTCTGAAGGTCTCTTTCTGGCTGTGAGATACAAGATAGTAAATCAAGACTGAGAGTTTAAATTAATTGGGATAATAGAATATACTTGATGTTTTAGAAACCATAAGTTGTTTTGCTAAAGTTTCTAAATAAAGTGCAGATGGTGAAGAAAAAGCTGGGAATCCTTGTCTTGTGGATTTAGAAAGTGGGAAACACTACAAAACTATATATATGTGTGTGTGTATGTATATATATATATATATATATATATATATATATATATATATATATATCTTAATTTGGGTCGCACTACATTTATAGACAAATAACAGTAGGATGTTATTTTTCAAGACTGTTCTTTGTCTTTGCTTGAAGTGTGGTCAGTGAAGTTTCTCTGTGCATCTAGATGTTCAGAAAGGAACTAGAATGTTATTTACAAGGAATTTTACATTTCTTAAAATATCCTCACTTGTTTGTCTCTGTTGTAACAATACACTCTCTCAGAGTAGTTAGCTTGCTCAATTGTCGTTATTGTAAGCGCACTAAAAAGTTAAAAAGTGTTGTTTGGGCAGCTTATGTTAAGGCTTCATTTGCATTGTCTTAATTCAGAATCAGTTGTACTTGGCATTTCCTGAAACCTGCTACCTGTCAAGTTCTTATACTTTCACCTAACAGTAGACATTGAATTCACACTGTACAAACAGAGCAGGCTTTGCTCCCACCGTACTGCACTCTAACTTCCAACCATCCTCCACCCTGCATTCTTTGTGATACTAAATATTACAGTTTTGTACCTAGTGCTGGCTCCAGGTTCCTTTTCTTGCTTGGGCACAATAAAGGCACAGTAGATAGTTGTTTGGGTATGTAGGACATGTGGGGAAATAACACCATCCCTATAATGTATAGAATACATGATACATGATAACAACTCACCTGTAATCCACTGTTAAAAATGGGGGGGGGGGATACAGTAAATGCCATAACCTTACAAATCATGACAATGTTCATAGCACAAAAAAGCTACTAATTTACCATGTTCACAGATTATAGTTTGAAAGAAGTGTCTGTATGCTACAATATAACAAGACAAGAGTCTAGCTGCCTGTACGCCGAGGTGAGAGAATGACATGCACAAGACATTTGTGCTTCAATCCAAATTCAAGAACATATAACGTCTTAATTTTTTCTGTTCTGCATAGTAAGGAAAATGTTTTTTAAACCAATAGAACACATTTTAACAGAATTCAAAATAAAACATAAATGTTTCCATTGCAGACACTGGTGAACTACCCCAGTAAACACATATCAATAAGTAAATAGACAATCACAAGGCATGTTTTCCTTATGTTTACAATCTCAAAAGCACAATGCAGCAATGCATTGAAGTGATTGCGGACAATGTTACCTACACTGAGGCTGAACTTATAATGAATCTACTGGCTGATAAATTTAGCTCTAACTTTACCCCTATTCCCTCTGTCTATCAAAATATACCTAAAACTGGCTCACTTCCAGCTGTCACACAAGACCAAATCCTAAAAGTGTTATCAAAAGCTAAAAATACCACATTGATGGGTCCTGACAATATCCTTAGATGCATGTTAAATGGCATGAAGCAAGGTTTGTCCCAAACCAAGTACCTGGTGCCCAAATTAAGGACTGCAACTAAATACCAGAAAATGCATTATTGTATCCTTTGGGAAGTCATTTACCCCAGGAACTACCACATTGACAATACACCCCTAAAAGTTGACCCAGTTGTTCAGGATTTGGGAACTGTTGTGGACAGTGATTTAACTTTTGACCAATGTGTCATTGTTGTAAGAAAGTATTTCTGTATTGCACAGCTTGTAAACAGAGATTGTGTCTAGATCTAGGGATGTCATTGTCCCTGTTTACTAAGCCCTCATTAGGCCAATTATTGAATATAATGCCCATTTTAGCATGTATCTGTCCAGGCACATGCAACAACAGGAGTGCCCATAGAGATATAAACCTCTTCTAAAACATTAAGAGAATGGTTTGGAAGGGGGTATAGCTCGCAGAGGATACCGCTGCTCTAGAACAGACTTCCTATCCACATGTAACAAAGTTAATTCCTGTCCATATTCAAGTGCATCTTGGCTCTATGAATGGGAAACAGAAAATGTTCCTCAGGACTGCCCCTTGAACTACTAAATGGGCAGAGGCAGCTCCAAAATGCTTTATTCCATGTATGAATCCCCTTAAAATATCTATGGCATGATCCCAGTTATTCTCTTTAGGGGTAATATATAATTATCCACAATGAGACTGAAAAGGCTAACCTGTAACCAGATGGGATAGGTTATTTTGAGCACAATAAGGGAAACTGGCTAGGCTTGCAGCTTGCTTAATGTTTACCTGTGAACCTATAATAGGTAGCAAAGTAGTTTAAATGTGTGTTAAAAGGTCTTTGAAGTGATTACAAAAGTGGTCAGTTAACAGCTCCTAGATTACACTGATAGTTTTGATGCCTCAAGAAGCATGATGGACAGGGTCTATTAGCACTTGTAAAACTTGAATGACTTTAAATCATGCAGTTCAGCTTGTTTACTTTGTTGAGCATTTACATCTACTTTTAAAGATGTAAGAGCTACCCTGAGAACACAAATCAAAGTAATTCAAGCTAAAAAGTGAAAATGAAAGTGGGTTTCAGAAGCTGTGCAACGTTTTATTTTTATTTGTCTTTGTTTACCATGAAAGTCCGCCTGGGTAATACCCATTTTCAGTGAAGGCCCAGGGAGAAAAGCTTTATTTGCTTACATTGCATTATATTAACTAAGTTCCAGTCAAACACAAAGTAGTTACAGTTCTACTTACATTTATACACAGATGGTAGTTACATTTCTATTTACATTTATACACAAACAGTTAAATTTATACGTAATACATTCTAAGATTTTACACAGGTGGAAGAGAAAGAACACATGCAACTTAGTGGACTGTGCAGGCAGCAGGTATGTTTAAAAATGTCATTTCAGTAAGGTTGAGAATATTATGTTTAAGGAGAGTATTTGGATAGTGTTTTACAGTGAAATAGTTTTAACCCTGTGATGAGCATGTACAGGACCAGGATTGGTTAAGATGTTGTTTAAGCCAGGGGTGGGCAAACTTTTTGATTCGTGGGCCACATTGAGTTCTAACATTTGACAAAGGGGCCGGAACAGGAGCAGATAGATGGCATGCTTTGAAAACATCACCTCATTGGGGGAAAAATACACATCTTGGGATATGGAGAAAACATGTGCTTTCATTTCCAATGAAGAAAAGCATTACAATAAAATCTCTGACTTCGAAATGAGTCTTTAAACACTGAAAATCAAATAACTGACCATTTTATTTTAAAGCATTGAAAGTTCTGTTATCCTTCAGGATATCACCATCACTCTCCTCCTGACTGTCTTTTTTTTTCAAAAACGGTAGGAGATGCAGATGTACTTGTCCTGTTCCTTTTATTCAATTTGTGGTGCAAGTGCTCACGCCAAGTGTGAGCAAACATGTATGTGTGTGCATGTGTGTGTCTCTCTGCATTTGTCTTGAGATGAGCTGAAGACACAGAAAGTTTCACTACATTGTACCACTGAGTCTGTGCATTATAATTTTCATATGCTGTTTTCGTCTCAAAGTCATTCTCTCAGAAATCATGCATTTGGTACAGGAATATAATAAAAACAGTAACTTTTTACTGTAAGCGAGAAGTACAGAACATCTAAATTAAGCCTCCAGTTTGTCTGTGGCTGTCTTGTATTCCCATCCCTCTTCTCTACATTTACATTTTATTGGAAAAGTACTTAATTTATAATGTCATATTTCTAGTGTTAGTGGGTGTAATGGTGACAAAGGGAAGTTTTTCTCTGCATGTCTGAGAACAGGTACCTGCATCTCATTTGTAGTTTTTAACTGCATTTCCATAGGAAGGACAGCACACTCAGCATAGAATCTATGATCGGTGTTCAGTGAAAAAATATTTAGTTGTCCACTCCTTATTGAACACTCGACATTCTCTGTCCACTTTCCTTTTCTTGGGTCCGCTCATCTTCATAGAGGGGCGGTGGGTCAAAGGGTAAAGTGCAAACGTGGAGTAATAGGCCTACGCTTCACCTCAACAAAGCCAATATATATCTAGAGTATGCCATCTAGTGAGGAAACATCAGAATTGCAGGGGAAATAAAACATTAACAAGGTTAATTTATTAAATTTATTCAAGTTTGGCGGGCCGAATCAAAACGTTTAACGGGCCGCATGTGGCCCCCGGGCCGTAGTTTGCCCATGCCTGGTTTAAGCAGTGGTTTAATACACCTGTGACTTGCACTACTGGCGTGCTTTGTATATGGAAGTTTAAAAAAACTTCCTTATGTCTAACATGACTTGTATAAAGGGGACTTTAACTGGATTCTGTGGAAAATCCTCCAAGATCACTTAAACAAGAAGGTTCATTGAGACATAATAACTACGTATAGATTCTGATGCATTAACGTAGAGTACAAATATATGAGGTATAGTGGCAACAATAATTTAATTTTGTGTGTTTGTTTATATTTTTTGTTGACTGGGTTAGTCCTTCTAGGTCAATGGCCTGTTTTCAAAGGAGACGCAAGGTGCTATTCATTGACTAGGAGAAATTTGGCCAAGACACAAAGGCAGACCTCTCCACTGTCCCTGTTTTGGAGAAACATTCCTATTTTCAGGCCTTCTGCAGGATGACTTTATTTTTATGTACGTATTTTCTGGCTTGATTTGTCACAATCAAATAATTTTCTTTTTTCTTTTTTTAAACAGTTTTATTAATTTTAATTATAACAAATGTATAAGCAATCACAAAGATATACAAGAGAATATATACTACAAATCTAAAGATTGACAACATATATTTATCCCATAACATCAACCAATTTTCTGAATCCCCCTCATTGCGTGTGATTCTTGAAGCTGTCTAGTATACAGTAAACCCAGCACTACACAATGAACATACTAATGGCAACAGTAATTAAAGGACACACACCTTACCCTTTTTCTGAAGTAAAAATAAATGATCTTGTGTGGTAGACTTTTGAGTTGCAGTTCATTTACGTCTACAGATTTTACACACAATATAATGTGCTAATATTTTTCCATCATTTTTTGTCAGTCTCTGTTTTTTTCATGTCTTAGTATCCCACATTCCTCCTGGAAGCAATACGTTATGTGCTATGTGGTATTCAAATGTTATGCTATTTAGATGTCCACACTTTTAGCTGGATGTTAATATTTTTCACAAGTCTGTGTTCATATCTTCAATGTCTCCAAGTTGATAGGTATGTGCTAGGGAACTTTAAGCACCATGGGATCTTTTACATCTGCTTGAGCTGTCACCAACTCAGACAGATGAGCCCTCAGTGTAACAGCTCATGTGAATTTTGGCACACCCAGGAGAGAAGTAGTTAGTCCCCTTATGCTCGGTGTCAGTGTTTGAAAATTAATCTAAGCACTTGGCATGGGAATAGAACCCACAGCATTTTGCACCAGAGATAAGTGTGCTACCAGTTGAGCTGCTGAGACTGCAAACAGAAGCATTAGTGTTCCAGCCCCCCCCCCCCCAAGGAAATAACAACGATAAAGACAAAAACGTTAGGAAGCAAATGCAGAAACATACTGTATTTCTGGTGATCTTAAGATGAAGCCTGTCATTTGATGTTGTTGTTGTGTCTTTCGGCTTTTCCCGGTTAGGGGTCACCACAGCGGAACTCCGGTCCGCTAATGATTGGCAGTTGATTTTTACATGCCGATTTGCCAGCCTTGACGCACAACCTTCAACAAAGGTACTCCCATTCACGCATGTCTTCACGCAGAAGATGCTCTAGCTGAGAGTCGAACCGGACAGCGTCTTACTGTGAGGCGACAATGCTACCGCAGCACCACCACCGTGGAATAATTGCTGACTGTATGCATTGTTGATGTGTTCTTTATGGTCTGTTCAAAGACTGGTCAAAGCATGAACTTAACAGCACTCATTTCAGATTTATGACTTGCAGAGAGCATTTATACAGATATAGCAAATTAAGCCTCTCATTTGATATATCTGCATAAATGCTCTCCTGCAAGTCATAAATCTGAAATGAGTGCTGTTAAGTTCATGCTTTGATCCGTCCTTAAACAGAACATAAACTTCACATCAACAATGCATACAGTCAACAATTATTAGTCATATTTCTGCTACAAACACCTCCAACATACAGTGGCAACATCCAGCAATCATTAAAAAAAAAGACGTACTGCTACAACTACGGAAATTAATCAGCATTTCCACTGTCACCATCAAGCAAAAAAAAAAAAAAAAACGAGCAGATTCCTGAAATCCATACAAAATGTACACAGACTCAGATCTTAATGCCTTGCTGTATATGCCCTGGCCAAAAATGTAAAAAGAAATTAATAGCTCACTATGTCTTAAAAGAGTTTAAATAAATTAAGCAGCAGTTCTAGAGTAGCGTCCCAGTCAAATGGCACATGTTAAAGTTTAAGATGCATACCACTTTGTCATTTAGTTTAAATAGCCTACCTGTCATTTAGTTTAAATAGCCTACCGGATTGTCCTTTATCACAGAAATCACACAGCATGAAAAACAATAATTTCGCTTACTACTTAGCAGTAGTTCTACCTGATCTTCTTGGTACTAAGAAGTGAGGTCTGTGCAACAATAAGAGTAAAAGTAAATTATTCCTACTTATAAAATAATGCAAAAATACGTGATAGCAGAAACAAGTCTTACAAAACAAAATAAGCAGTCATCTAACTGGCACAAAGAACAGCCATGCTGTGACATAAGTCACCTCTGTGTTCTAAGATAAACAAATTTCAATGTGTTGTGATCGAAAAATTAAGAGGAATTAAGGCAACATTTCATTAAAGATGAGGTTGCCTACTCTTGACAGGGAAAACAAAAGCAAGATGCAATTTGCCAGCAACCAACAGTACTATTAGGGTATAAACAGCTGCAAGCTCAGCTCAGCAATTTTTTTTTTCTTTCAGCCACAGCTGCTCAGATTGACTTACATACGCTGATCTTGGAAAATGTACCAGCAAACAGGAACCAAGTAAATTTTCCTTAACTACAAAATGCAGTGCACACAGATTGTATTCTACCAAGAGGGACATTTTCTTTTTTCTTCATTTGTTTGCCTTTTATTATTGGGAAAGTCTGATTGGGCAAAAAAGGCACTTTTCAACAGAGACCCTAAGAGAAAAGCTCTACATTACATATACTTGCACAAATAGTTAACATGATTTAACTGAAAAAATATACATTTGGACATTAAGATACATCAGAGTAATCACCATATTATGCACACACTAGTTCATTCAGCATGTTAACCACACACGCACACAAAACTGTAGAATAGTCAGCATTATTTAAAAGTAAAGTATACATTTAATTTTATTACACAGCATATCAGATACATGCATATTTTACCTAAACAATTACCTTGGGACCTGTAGCCAGGGAAATTAACACAGTAAACTATGAGCTTATAAAAGGAACTCATAAAAGGAAACTACCATTTTTTTTGATAGTTATGCTTTTATTTAGATTTTAAATTGCAGATGGGATAAGATAGGTATGCTTTCATTCAGATTTTAAACTGTAGAAGGGGTAAGACAGGTATGTTGATATTCGGATTTTAAATTGTTGACATAAGACAGGAATGGTATCATTCAGATTTAAAATTTTAGGTATGCTTTCATTCAGATTTTAAAATTTCAGCCATCTTCTTCAGCAAAGTAACTGGTCACCTCTTACAAACCACCCACTTGATCAGGCAGTCCTTTACGTCAACAGTACCTTTCTTAAAATACTCAACAATCTAGTACCCACAAGAAAAATAAGAGCAAAAACTAGGAACATACCTTGGCTATCTAAAGAAACCCTAGCACTGCTAAAGCAAAGAGACAGGGCATGGCCCACTTACCACACTACTAAAAATAACATAGACCACACAACATATCAGCATTTACGTAACTAGACTAAGAGACCGATAAAAATAGACAAGCAAAACTATTTCCTTTCAGATCGGCAAACCCACCAATTTAACCCCAGAAAATTTTGGCAAAACATTAACAATCTTCTCTACCCATGCCATAGCCCTACCCCCCACACACACCTACCAACTCCCAAGGTTTCAGACCCAATAGCTACACAATTTAATAACCACTTCATTAACTCAATCACATCTCTACTTGGTAATCCGACTAATCCACCTCTCACTGTACCCCTTCCCTCTTCTGACTTCCCCCACCCCTTCTCTTTCACCCCAATCCAAACAAACTACATAAAATTTCTCCTTTCTAAACTCAAACCCTACTGTGTGGCAGCTGATAAATTACCTAATGAATTCCTTAAAATTGCTGCCCACTCAATCGCCTATCCCATATCAGTCATAATCAACCATTCTATCTCTGAACAATATGTACCCCATCTTTGGATAGTATCCCACATCATTCCCCTACACAAAGGTGGCCCCTGTAAGTATCTAACTAACTACCGTCCCATAGCCATACATTCCCCTCTAGCCAAAATCATAGAAAAATGCATTCGCTTCCAACTGCCTGCCCACCTCTATTAATCACAAACTCCTCTCCCCCACACAACACGGCTTTAGGCCAAAGCATAGTACCAGTACTGCCCCGCTATCTTTCACAAACACCATTCAAGATCTTATAAACAGAGGCCAAATGGTCTCCTCCATATTCCATGACATGTCAAAAGCCTTTGACACCGTCTCCCACCAAATCCTACAAAATAAACTATCATCCCATGGCCTCAACACAACAGCCCTGCCCTGGTTCCATAGTTATCTGTCTAACCGTCAGCAAGCCACCAAATGGGAGAACACCCTGATCCCCCTTCTACCCATCACTGTTTGTGTACCCCAAGGATCCATACTTGGCCCCCTTCTCTTTACAGTTTTTACTAACAACCTCAGCTCTTCAACCCAACTAGCCTCCATAGTCCAGTACACCGACGACTCTACATTAATCTGCACAGCCCCTACCCCCCCCCCCCCCCAAGACCTATAAACAAAAATGCCAAAATCGTTCCAGGACAGCAAACTACCTCACTAGCCATCAACTCATACTTAACCTCAACAAAACCAAGTTAATTGTCTTCAATTACAATAAACCCAAAACATGTCTGACTCCACTTTCTATCCTTTCCACAAATGGAACCAAAATAGATCCCGCCAGCCAAGCCAGACTTCTAGGTGTCGCAATCGATAAGCTAAGGTTTGACATTCCACATCTCCCTCACCATCAAAAAGTCCACTCCAAACTTGGCACCCATTACAGAATTAAACCTTACCTTAAAGACACCAGACTAGCCACTGCCTGCACACTTCTACTCTCCACCCTCCTTTATGGCTCTGTAGTATTAACATACATTCGTAAATCTGACCTAAATAATCTGGAATCAAAGGGTCTCCAAGGTGGTGGTAGCTGACATTGTATTCTAAACAATCGCACAGTTATTAACATACTGAAGTATCAAAGAGGAGACATAAGTGGTATACTAACTTTGGGTAATTTGATTAAATAAAGCTGCCTTAACTGCATGGGCTAGTAAAAGATATGCCCTTACAAGGTAAGGTGGCAAGGAGGCAGGCGTCACCAGTCGGCCATCTGGATGTCGCCGTATTCCAATATATCCATCTTTGAGCCACTTTTGAACTTCTCCCTGTGATGCTTCAGCTTGAAAACTAACACTTTATTAGAATCAAATACGTCATTATTATTAGAGTTTTGCAACAGCATTACATCAGAATTATTACTTCTGTACTCTGCTTAGTGGCATAATTTGCCAAATTATCTATGCCTGTTTGATGGGCACTCAATGAAAATTTTTAACAGAAAAAAATTTTTTTTTCTTCATTTTGATCAGGAACATCTTCATTTTGATCAGGCACAGTCCAAAAATTTAATCTGGCGTTGTATATAGGAGTGTCCTTTAAGTCCTTTCTAGAAGAAAGCAGATAATTATCACATACACACAGTCATGCTCATTGCCATCCTCAGCAATCAATAACAAAGGTACAGGATTTAAAACAGAACAGCGTATTAGAGAAACTGATCAGTAAAATAAAAAGTGCGCATTCATATTTAGATAGACATGCAGTCAAGAAGGGATGAATTTCATTTTAAGTAGTAAAGATGATTCAGAGCGAGTAAGATCCTACTCTGAGATATTAAATGACCAAGTTAATGTACTTGAGATAACCATAGCTGTAATTTTTTTTGTAAGATGCAGGGTATCCTGTTAACACTGCTGAAAAGAATCAAATGCTATTAGCAAATTATTTACACATTGCACTAACACAGACCCACCTGAAAATGTCACATGCTTTAAATATTTTTTTTTAGAATTAGAGAAAATGAGAGATTCAGTGCATCCTTGTGGCAACTGTGTCCATGTATACTACTGTCCCTTATAAGTCAAAGTAAACAGAAACTGACTTTCAGAATGAAGAGAAGGTCCAGTCCCCTCAGTAGGTAACAAAATTCTTTAATTGACAGGCAAAATTAGCGCTTTCGTCTTCTGTACAAGACTTCATCAGATGCCCCCATTCACAATTTCATTGTATTTATACTGTGCTTAATTGCACCCAATTACACAATTAAGACAATGAAACAAATTAAAACAGTAAATAAAAACACTTAAAAATATCCATTAAACCTGCAATAATATTATTATACATTCCAACAGAACCACCTAAAATATTTATATATATATATATATATATATATATATATGTATGTATTGGTGGTTTTGTTAAATTTGTGAAGCTCTCAGCATTAATACAGGTTTAATAGTAATATATTCATTCAAACCAGTATGTATGTTAGACTTTAACCTAAGCTGCTATTTAAGTTCTTTGTTTAGCAATACGTTTCTTATGTCTCCCTCCTCAGGTTAACTTTGACAGCATCTATAATCCCAATTTTAAAACCATTAAAAAAGGCACAATTCACTGTGTGTTTATATACAAAGCATGTGTAACGGAATTTAATGGTTTCACAGTGCCTTTTATGAATATCATAAGGGCAAACTGGAGTCTGCTTAAGGTAAACAAAGAATTACATGAGGTGGTAGGACAGGAGCCTGTATTCTCTTTTAGGACAGGAAAAAAAGAAAAAAAATTAAAAGTGAATTTGAACAATTTGATGTGTACAACTTTAATATTAAAAAAGCTACTAGTTCATGTGGAAGATGTAAGCAGTGTCCATATATAATAAGGGAAGAAAGTATATGTTTACAAAATGGAATGAATAGTAGAGTACGGTTTTGTAAAGGTAATTGTAACACAAAAATGTTAGTGTATTTGGCCATTTGTGGAGGATGCCCTGCATTCTATGTAGGGAAAACGGAGAGGGCTTTTAAGGATAGGATGTATGAGCACCTCCATGACATTAAGTCCAAGAAAGAGACCAGTGCGGTATATATACATATACTGATTTATGTCAAGGCTTGTAGTAACATTGCTACAGTGGAGGTTTAAGCAAGGTAGAGAAGGTCATAGCTGTTATGGTCTAAGAGATACTTACCCCAAGATATTCAGCATATCATATAAAGTAAAACCTCTAAATTAAAATGTTGGTAGTGTATCTTTAAAAAGCTGGCATTATTCTTATAATGTGAAATACCACAGAAGTTAAGAAAATCAAATAGTTCTGAAGGTCTCTTTCTGGCTGTGAGATACAAAATAGTAAATCAAGACTGAGAGTTTAAATTAATTGGGATAATAGAATATACTTGATGTTTTAGAAACCATAAGTTGTTTTGCTAAAGTTTCTAAATAAAGTGCAGATGGTGAAGAAAAAGCTTGACATCCTTGTCTTGTGGATTTAGAAAGTAGGAAACACTACAAAACTATATGTTTGTGTGTGTGTGTGTGTGTGTGTGTGTGTGTGTGTGTGTGTGTATATATATATATATATATATATATATCTCAATTTGGGTCGCACTACATTTATAGACAAATAACAGTAGGATGTTGTTTGTCAAGACTGTTGTTTGTCTTTGCTTGAAGTGCGGTCAGTGAAGTTTCTCTGTGCATCTCTTCAGTTATCTGTTCTTTTTCGTAAGTAAAGTGTGGAGTACTGTTTACACAGTCTAGATGTTCAGAAAGGAACTAGAATGTTATCTACAAGGAATTTTACATTTCTTAAAATATCCTCACTTGTTTGTCTCTGTTATAACAATACACTCTCTCAAAGTAGTTAGCTTGCTCAATTGTCGTTATTGTAAGCACACTAAAAAGTTAAAAAGTGTTGTTTGGGCAGCATATGTTAAGGCTTCATCTGCATTGTCTTAATTCAGACACAGTTGTACTTGGCATTTCCTGAAACCTTCTACCTGTCAAGTTCTTATACTTTCACCTAACAGTAGACATTGAATTCATACTGTACAAACAGATCAGGCTTTGCTCCCACAGTACTGCACTCTAACCTCCAACCATCCACCACCCTGCATTCTTTGTGATACTAAAATATTACAGTTTTGTACCCAGTGCTGGCTCCTGTTTCCTTTTCTTGCTTGGGCACAGTAGATAGTTGTTCGGGTATGTAGGACATGTGGGGAAATAACACCATCCCTATAATGTATAGAATACATGATACATGATAACAGCTCACCTGTAATCCACTGTTAAAAATGGGGTGGGGGGGCACAGTAAATGCCATAACCTTACAAATCATGACAATGTTCACAGCACAAAAAAGCTACTAATTTACCATGTTCACAGATTATAGTTTGAAAGAATTGTCAGTATGCTACAATATAACAAGACAAGAGTCTAGCTGCCTGTACACCGAGGTGAGAGAATGACATGCACAAGACATTTGTGCTTCAATCCAAATTCAAGAACATATAACGTCTTAACTTATTTTTTTCTGTTCTGCATTGCAAGGAAAATGTTTTTTAAACCAATAGAACACATTTTGACAGAATTCAAAATAAAACATATTGCAGACACTGGTGAACTACCCCAGTAAACACATATCAATAAGTAAATAGACAATCACAAGGCATGTTTTCCTTATGTTTACAATCTCAAAAGCACAATGCAGCAATGCATTGAAGTGATTGCAGACAATGTTACCTACACTGAGACTGAAGATATAATGAATCTACTGGCTGATAAATTTAGCTCTAACTTTACCCCTATTCCCTCTGTCTGTCCCTCAAGATATACCTGAAACTGGCTCACTTCCAGCTGTCATACAAGACCAAATCCTAAAAGTGTTATCAAAAGCTAAAAGTACCACATTGATGGGTCCTGACAATATCCTTAGATGCATGTTAAATGGCATGAAGCAAGGTTTGCCCCAAACCAATTACCTGGTGCCCAAATTAAGGACTACAACTAAATACCAGAAAATGCATTATTGTATCCTTTGGGAAGTCAATTACCCCAGGAACTACCACATTGACAATACACAGCTAAAAGTTGACCCAGTTGTTCAGGATTTGGGAACTGTTGTAGACAGTGATTTAACGTTTGACCAATGTGTCATTGTTGTAAGAAAGTCTTTCTGTATTGCACAGCTTGTAAACAGAGATTGTGTCTAGATCTAGGGATGTCATTGTCCCTGTTTACTAAGCCCTCATTAGGCCAATTATTGAATATAATGCCCATTTTAGCATGCATCTGTCCAGGCACATGCAGCCCATAGAGATCTTACTAAAAATATTCAAGGCTTAAACAACATGCCTTACGTGGACCAACTGAAACCCCATCCCTATATTCTGTATCCTACAGAATGCTAAGAGGTGACCTGTGTTTTGGCATACAAGGCATCCTTCAACCCAGTACGGATGAATTTACTGCACATCAGCAAGTCAAATGGCATCAGAAATACATGGTCTTGGGATATAAACCTCTTCCAAAACATTAAGAGAATGGTTTGGAGGGGGGTATATCTCGCAGAGGATACCACTGCTCTGGAACAGACTTCCTATCCATATGTAACAAAGTTAATTCCTGTCCATATTCAAGTGCATCTTGGCTCTATGAATGGGAAACAGAAAATGTACCTCAGGACTGCCCCTTGAACTACTAATGGGCAGAGGCAGCTCCAAAATGCTTTATTCCATGTATGAATCCCCTTAAAATATCTATGGCATGATCCCATTTATTCTCTTTAGGGGTAATATATAATTATCCACAATGAGACTGAAAAGGCTAACCTGTAACCAGATGGGATAGGTTATTTTGAGCATAATAAGGGAAACTGGCTAGGCTTGCAGCTTGCTTAGTGTTTACATGTGAACCTATAATAGGTAGCAAAGTAGTTTAAATGTGTGTTAAAAGGTCTTTGAAGTGATTACAAAAGTGGTCAGTTAACAGCTCCTAGATTACACTGATAGTTTTGATGCCTCAAGAAGCATGATGGACAGGGTCTATCAGCACTTGTAAAACTTGGATGACTTTAAATCATGCAGTTCAGCTTGTTTACTTTGTTGAGCATTTGCATATACTTTTAAAGATGTAAGAACTACCCTGAGAACACAAATCAAAGTAATTCAAGCTAAAAAGTGAAAATGAAAGTGGGTTTCAGAAGCTGTGCAACATTTTATTTTTATTTGTCTTTGTTTACCATGAAAGTCCGCCTGGGTAATACCCATTTTCAGTGAAGGCCCAGGGAGAAAAGCTTTATTTGCTTACATTGCATTATATTAACTAAGTTCCAGTCAAACACAAAGTAGTTACAGTTCTACTTACATTTATACACAGATGGTAGTTTCATTTCTATTTACATTTATACACAAACAGTTAAATTTATACGTAATACATTCTAAGATTTTACACAGGTGGAAGAGAAAGCACACATACAACTTAGTGGACTGTGCAGGCAGCAGGTATGTTTAAAAATGTAATTTCAGTAAGGTTGAGAATATTATGTTTAAGGAGTATTTGGATAGTGTTGTACAGTGAAATAGTTTTAACCCTGTGATGAGCATGTACAGGACCAGGATTGGTTAAGATGTTGTTTAAGCATTGGTTTAATACACCTGTGACTTGCACTACTGGCGTGCTTTGTATATGAAGTTAAAAAAAACTTCCTTATGTCTAACATGACTTGTATAAAGGGGACTTTAACTGGATTCTGTGGAAAATCCTCCAAGATCACTTAAACCAGAAGGTTCATTGAGACATAATAACTACTTATAGATTCTGATGCATTAACGTAGAGTACAAATATATGAGGTATAGTGGCAACAATAATTTCATTTTGTGTGTTTGTTTATATTTTTTGTTGACTGGGTTAGTCCTTCTAGGACAATGGCCTGTTTTCAAAGGAGACGCAAGGTGCTATTCATTGACTAGGAGAAATTTGGCCAAGACACAAAGGCAGACCTCTCCACTGTCCCTGTTTTGGAGAAACATTCCTATTTTCAGGCCTTCTGCAGGATGACTT
Organism: Protopterus annectens; assembly: GCF_019279795.1. Classification (NCBI taxonomy): domain Eukaryota; kingdom Metazoa; phylum Chordata; order Ceratodontiformes; family Protopteridae; genus Protopterus; species Protopterus annectens. The sequence continues at coordinate 784,217,728 of NC_056746.1, read as the reverse complement.
TATTTTTATGTACGTATTTTCTGGCTTGATTTGTCACAATCAAATAATTTTCTTTTTTCTTTTTTTAAACAGTTTTATTAATTTTAATTATAACAAATGTATAAGCAATCACAAAGATATACAAGAGAATATATACTACAAATCTAAAGATTGACAACATATATTTATCCCATAACATCAACCAATTTTCTGAATCCCCCTCATTGCGTGTGATTCTTGAAGCTGTCTAGTATACAGTAAACCCAGCACTACACAATGAACATACTAATGGCAACAGTAATTAAAGGACACACACCTTACCCTTTTTCTGAAGTAAAAATAAATGATCTTGTGTGGTAGACTTTTGAGTTGCAGTTCATTTACGTGTACAGATTTTACACACAATATAATGTGCTAATATTTTTCCATCATTTTTTGTCAGTCTCTGTTTTTTTTATGTCTTAGTATCCCACATTCCTCCTGGAAGCAATACGTTATGTGCTATGTGGTATTCAAATGTTATGCTATTTAGATGTCCACACTTTTAGCTGGATGTTCCTATTTTTCACAAGTCTGTGTTCATATCTTCAATGTCTGCAAGTTGATAAGTATGTGCTAGGGAAGTTTAAGTGCCATGGGATTTTTTACATCTGCTTGAGCTGCCACCAAGTCAGACAGATGAGACCTCAGTGTAACAGCTCATGTGAATTTTGGCACACCCAGGAGAGTAGTAGTCAGTCCCCTTATGCTCAGTGTCAGTGTTTGAAAATTAATCTAAGCACTTGGCATGGGAATAGACACAAAGACGTTGTCCTGTTAGATTCTCGGCTAGAGCGTCTTCTGTGTGGAGACATGCGTGAATGGGCGTACCTTCGTTGAAGATTGTGCATCAGAGCTGGCAACTCAGCACATAAAAATCTACTGCCAAACATTAGCAGACCGGAGTTCCGCTGTAGCGACCCCCAACTGGGAAAAGCTGAAAGACACAACAACAACAACAACTTGGCATGGGAATAGAACCCACAGCATTTTGCATCAGAGATAAGTGTGCTACCAGTTGAGCTGCTGAGACTGCAAACAGAAGCATTAGTGTTCCAGCCCCCCCCCCAAGGAAATAACAACGATAAAGACAAAAACTTTAGGAAGCAAATGCAGAAACATACTGTATTTCTGGTGATCTTAAGATGAAGCCTCTCATTTGATATATCTGCATAAATGCTCTCTGCAAGTCAAAAATCTGAAATGAGTGCTGTTAAGTTCATGCTTTGACCCATCTTTAAACAGAACATAAAGAACACATCAAGAATGCATACAGTCAACAATTTAGTCATATTTCTGCTACAAACACCTCCAGCATACAGTGGCAACATCCAGCAATCATTAAAAAAAAAGACGTACTGCTACAACTACGGAAATTAATCAGCATTTCCACTGTCACCATCAAGCAAAAAAAAAAAAAAAAACGAGCAGATTCCTGAAATCCATACAAAATGTACACAGACTCAGATCTTAATGCCTTGCTGTATATGCCCTGGCCAAAAATGTAAAAAGAAATTAATAGCTCACTATGTCTTAAAAGAGTTTAAATAAATTAAGCAGCAGTTCTAGAGTAGCGTCCCAGTCAAATGGCACATGTTAAAGTTTAAGATGCATACCACTTTGTCATTTAGTTTAAATAGCCTACCGGATTGTCCTTTATCACAGAAATCACACAACATGAAAAACAATAATTTTGCTTACTACTTAGCAGTAGTTCTACCTGATCTTCTTGGTACTAAGAAGCTGAGGTCTGTGCAACAATAAGAGTAAAAGTAAATTATTCCTACTTATAAAATAATGCAAAAGTACTGTGATAGCAGAAACAAGTCTTACAAAACAAAATAAGTCACCTAGCTGGCACAAAGAACAGCCATGCTGTTGTGACATAAGTCACCTCTGTGTTCTAAGATAAACAAATTTCAATGTGCTGTGATCGAAAAATTAAGAGGAATTCAGGCAACATTTCATTAAATATGTGGTTGCCTACTCTTGACAGGGAAAACAAAAGCAAGATACAGTTTGCCAGCAACCAACAGTACTATTAGGATATAAACAGCTGCAAGCTCAGCTCAGCAATTTTTTTTTTCTTTCAGCCACAGCTGCTCAGATTGACTTACATACGCTGATCTTGGAAAATGTACCAGCAAACAGGAACCAAGTAAATTTCCCTTAACTACAAAATGCAGTGCACACAGATTGTATTCTACCAGGAGGGACATTTTCTTTTTTCTTCATTTGTTTGCCTTTTATTATTGGGAAAGTCTGATTGGGCAAAAAAGGCACTTTTCAACAGAGACCCTAAGAGAAAAGCTCTACATTACATATACTTGCACAAATAGTTAACATGATTTAACTGAAAAAATATACAATCGAATATTAAGGTACATCAGAGTAATCACCATATTATGCACACACTAGTTCATTCAGCATGTTAACCACACACACACACACACACACACACACACACACACACACACACACAAAAAACTGTAGAATAGTCAGCATTATTTAAAAGTACTGTATACGTTTAATTTTATTACACAGCATATCAGATACATGCATATTTTACCTAAACAATTACCTTGGGACCTGTAGCCAGGGAAATTAACACAGTAAACTATGAGCTTAATAAAGGAACTCATAAAAGGAAACTACCATTTTTTTGATAGTTATGCTTTTATTTAGATTTTAAATTGCAGATGGGATAAGATGGGTATGCTTTCATTCAATTTTTAAACTGTCGAAAGGGTAAGACAGGTATGTTGTCATTCGGATTTTAAATTGTTGACATAAGACAGGAATGATATCATTCAGATTTAAAATTTTAGGTATGCTTTCATTCATATTTTAAAATTTCAACCATCTTCTTCAGCAAAGTAACTGGTAACCTCTTATAAACCACCCACTTGATCAGGCAGTCCTTTACGTCAACAGTACCTTTCTTAAAATACTCAACAATCTAGTACCCACAAGAAAAATAAGAGCAAAAACTAGAAACATACCTTGGCTATCTAAAGATACCCTAGCACTGCTGAAGCAAAGAGACAGGGCATGGTCCATTTACCACACTACCAAAAATAACATAGACCACACAACATATCAGCAGCTACGTAACTAGACTAAGAGACCGATAAAAATAGACAAGCAAAACTATTCCCTTTCAGATTGGCAAACCCACCAATTTAACCCAAGAAAATTTTGGCAAAACATTAACAATCTTCTCTACCCATGCCATAGCCCTACCCCCACACACACCTACCAACTCCCAAGGTTTCAGACCCAATAGCTACACAATTTAATAACCACTTCATTAACTCAATCACATCTCTTCTTGGTAATCCGACTAATCAACCTCTCACTGTACCCCTTCCCTCTTCTGACTCCCCCCACCCCTTCTCTTTCACCCCAATCCAAACAAACTACATAAAATCTCTCCTTTCTAAACTCAAACCCTGCTGTATGGCAGCTGATAAATTACCTAATGAATTCCTTAAAATTGCTGCCCACTCAGTCGCCTATCCCATATCAGTCATAATCAACCATTCTATCTCTGAACAATATGTATCCCATCTTTGGAAAATGTCCCACATCATTCCCCTACACAAAGGTGGCCCCTCTAAGGATCTAACTAACTACCGTCCCATAGCCATACACTCCCCTCTAGCCAAAATCGTAGAAAAATGCATTCACTCCCAACTCCTTGCCCACCTCCTTAATCACAAACTCCTCTCCCCCACACAACATGGCTTTAGGCCAAAGCAGAGTACCAGTACTGCCCCGTTATCTTTCACAAACCATTCAAGATCTTATAAACAGAGGCCAAATGGTCTCCTCCATATTCCATGACATGTCAAAAGCCTTTGACACCGTCTCCCACCAAATCCTACTAAATAAACTATCATCCCATGGCCTCGACACAACAGCCCTGTCCTGGTTCCATAGTTATCTCTCTGTCAGCAAGTCACCAAATGGGAGAGCACCCTGTTCCCCCTTCTACCCATCACTGTTGGTGTACCCCAAGGATCCATACTTGGCCCCCTTCTCTCTACAGTTTTTACTAACAACCTCAGCTCTGCAACCCAACTAGCCTCCATAGTCCAATACAATGATGACGCTACATTAATCTGCACAGCCCCTACCCCCCAAGACCTACAAACAAAAATGACAAAATCTTTCCAGGACATAGAAAGCTACCTCACTAGCCATCAACTCATACTTAACCGCAACAAAACCAAGTTAATTGTCTTCAATTACAATAAACCCAAAACATGTCTGACTCCACTTTCTATCCTTTCCACAAATGGAACCAAAATAGATCCCGCCAGCCAAGCCAAACTTCTAGGTGTCGCAATCGATAAGCTAAGGTTTGACATTCCACATCTCCCTCACCATCAAAAAGTCCATTCCAAACTTTGCACCCGTTACAGAATTAAACCTTACCTTAAAGACACCAGACTAGCCACTGCCCGCACACTTCTACTCTCCACCCTCCTTTATGGCTCCCTAAATAATCTGGAATCAAAGGGTTCCCAAGGTGGTGGTAGCTGACATTGTATTCTAAACAATCACACAGTTATTAACATATTGAAGTATCAAAGAGGAGACATAAGTGGTATACTAACTTCGGGTAAATTGATTAAATAAAGCTGCCTTAACTGCATGGGCTAGTAAAAGATATGCCCTTACCAGGTAAGGTGGCAAGGTGGCAGGCGTCACCAGTCGGCCATCTGGATGTCGCCGTATTCTATCAGAGGATTTAATATATCCATCTTTGAGCCACTTCTGAACTTCTCCCTGTGATGCTTCAGCTTGAAAACAAACACTTTATTAGAATCATATATGTCATTATTATTAGAGTTTTGCAATAGCATTACATCAGAATTATTACTTCTGTACTCTGCTTAGTGGCATAATCTGCCAAATTATTTATGCCTGTTTGATGGGCACTCACTGAAAATTTTTAACAGGAAAAAACACTTTTTTTTCCTTCATTTTGATCAGGCACAGTCCAAAAATTTAATCTGGCGTTGTATATAGGAGTGTCCTTTAAGTCCTTTCTAGAAAAAAGCAGATAATTAGTCACATACACACAGTCATGCTCATTGCCATCCTCAGCAATAGATAACAAAGATACAGGATTTAAAACTTTAGAGAAACTGATCAGGAAAATAAAAAGTGCACATTCATATTTAGATAGGCATGCAGTCAAGAAGGGATGAATTTCATTTTAAGTAGTAAAGATGATTCAGAGCGAGTAAGATCCTACTCTGAGATATTAAATGACCAACTTAACGTACTTGAAAATACCAGAGCTGTAATTTTTTTGTAAGATGCAGGGCATCCTGTTAACACTGCTGAAAAGAATCAGATGCTATTAGTAAATTATTTACACATTGCACTAACACAGACCCACCTGAAAATGTCACATCCTTTAAATATTTTTTTTTTTAGAATTTGAGAAAATGAGAGATTCAGTACATCCTTATGGCAACCGTGTCCATGTATACTACTGTCCCTTATAAGTCAAAGTAAACAGAAACTGACTTTCAGAATGAAGAGAAGGTCCAGTCCCTCAGTAGGTAACAAAATTCTTTGATTGACAGGCAAAATTAGCGCTTTCGTCTTGTGTACAAGACTTCATCAGATGCCCCCATTCACAATTTCATCCTATTTATACTGTGCTGAATTACACCCAATTACACAATTAAGAAAATGAAACAAATTAAAACAGTAAATTTTTAATTCCAAAAGAACCACCTAAAATATTTTTATATATGTGTATGTATTGGTGGTTTTGTTAAATTTATGAAGTTCTCAGCATTAATACAGGTTTAATAATGATCTTTAAACTTCACCCATTCTGGGCTGCTGTGTGTCCTTGGCGGAGCATCTACACCTTCACTTTTTGCCCTGAACTATCCCTTGTGATTACGCCTGGTGGACACCTAGACCTACACTAAATCTAATACATGCTCAGCCATTTGCTTATAGCAATTATTACAAACTCTGCTGCCTCATTCCCTCTCGGAAATTAAACCAAGCTTCTCCCAGAAGAATCCAAGGAAGTATGTCTCTGCTGTTAAGCCTTGAACTACTATAGTTTTTAAGCCCTGATAGATGCACTGTACGCTCCCTGCCAGGAAAGCCAGCTGCCTAAACCCCTCTTATCTTTATATCTCCGCTATTCTCCCTCATCTAGTCCCCTGATTTATTCTTGCTCCCCTCTCCCTTCAATCCAACCCAATACAGAGATTGCCCTGGTGGGCCAAGGTGCACTTCAGCATTTATCCACTAGAAGGCATCATCTCCCCACTTATACTGACTTCTATTCACTTACTTCTTGTATTCTCTTTTTACTCTAACTTTTCTTTTTCTCTCTCTCTCTCTCTCTCTCAAAACCATTACAGCCCACTATAACCTACTATATCCAGGTCCCCTCTACTTACCCTTCTGAAATTCTACACTCCACTGATAGATTCTCGATCCTCTGCTGCCCTCCTTGCTTCTGGTTTCTACCCGCTCCGTTCACCCTGCGGGCTCACTCCGCTTCCCTACCCTGCCCCCAAATCTCACCCACCCCCAGCACCTCTACCTTTATTACCCCATAACCACACCCACTAACATTTCCAGTCCAATCAGTCTCCAGAGCTCCAGACACACCCATTCCCTATTCCACGCTAATTAACCTTCATTCACCTCTCCTAGTTTTTTTTTCACCTAGCCAATTTAGACTACATTACTATCTCAACACCCACTCCAATACCACATCCCCAGCAAATCCTTGCACAACTTTCAATTCCTTACCACTATTTAAGTACTTACCAGATCCTCTACATATAAACCTCTCTCATTTCTACATTTAATTCAACATCAACTTAGTACCTCTAAGTACCCCCACCTCAAAATGCCTTCAAAACCCTCATTCATCTCATTTTTACTACTTCTACTTCTTAACTTAACCTATTTTCACTACCTCACCCAGCCCAGTAATTCCTACCACTCACAATCCTTCCATGTAACTAGCCACCTTACCTCCTCTCTCTCAAACTTTAACACCCCAATTTCTCCCCATCTATTTCCTATAGAATACCTTCTACTTTATCCATATAAACTTATCACCACTCATACCCCTATAATAACTGGCAAATCCTTCAAAATCACAATAGAACCTAATCCTTTCTCTAAACTGTCCAATTACCTCTCTAAACCAATCCTACACCTGATTACCAGTCTAATATCAGGTGATATCCATCCTAACCCAGGCCCCCCCACCTCAGCCATTACAGACAAGAGCATATTACTAACTTCTATAAACTCCCAAAGTATAGTTAACAAAGTCCCAAGCCTCCATGCCTGGCTCATACATAATAAACCTGACATCTTATCCATCTCAGAAACATGGTTAAAACCCCATATAAAAACTCTGAAATAACTCCACCAAACTATTCTATCATTAGAAAAGACAGGTCCCACAAAAAAGGGGGAGGAGTAGCTCTCCTCTACTAATCCTCCTTGTCAGTTACTCCCTATAACAAACCTACTCCTCAATTTAATAATGCTGAACTTCTCTTAACACTACTTCAAGTTAACAAACACAAACACATATGTATAGCTTCCCTATAAATCCCCCCAGGGGATAATATTTCCACACTCAAAGACATCCTTTCCTGGCTCTCCAGTAACATTAGAAATGAAACTATAATCTTAGGAGACATGAATATTAACTGGGCCTCCATTCAGTCTCCTACAAACCCACTTAACATCAACCTCTACAATTTCTCACAGCTAATCACCTCTATTACACGCCCCTCAAAAAATCCCTCTAGGAGCAGTATTCTGGATTGGATTTTAGTCTCTCATCCCCATTATTTCACCAACAATGGTACTCTTCCCGACCCTCTTAGTGACCACATACCCACCTTCACTCATCGTCTCCCCTTACACCTACATCGCACTCATAATTATATTACTGTCTGTAACCAAAAAAACTTTAACCCAACAACCTTTTCTAACTCCCTAAAAACAATAAATTGGAATTGTCTAAAAACATTACCTTTAGATAACACAGTTGCCCACTTCAACTCAACATTCTTAAAAATGCTAGACTTCCATGCTCCCTTAAGGACAAAGAGAATAAAAATCAATACGGCCCCTTGGCTTACCAAAAACACACTAGCAACCATGCGTCTCAGAGATAAAGTCTGGGCACACTACCTGGAAAATAAGACCCCTCTCCTACATAATGAATACAAAACACTTAGAAATAAGGTAAAAAAGCTCATCATCTCTAATCGACAAAACTACTTCTCCATCCTCCAAAACAGTAACAAAACAAATCCTCAAAAATTCTGGAAAGGTATCTCTACTCTACTTAACCCCAGCAAACCAGATACCCCCCACCCGAGACCCTAACACCCCTGATACAGACTTAGCTACCCAATTTAACTTGTTTTTCATTGAATCTATTTCCAAATTAACCTCTTCAATCTCTAACAACACCACATTCTCCAATGTACCCCCATCCTCCCCTACCAACACTCCACCCTGCACTGCTACCACTCCCTCACTCTCATCCACTAACTTTCCACCCTCCACCTCTCCTCCTACTCTGACTTCCTCCCCATCTTCTCCCCCCCCAACACCTCCTCTTCACACTTCCCACTATTCTCATTAAAACCCATACCCACTTCTACTATAAAAAAACTCCTACTGAAACTGAAGCCATGCACTAATGCTCCTGATAACATCCCTTCTTACTTTCTTAGCATAGCTGCAGATGCAGTTGCCTACCCCATTAGCATTCTAATCAACCGCTCTATCCAGGAAAGTATAGTTCCCCAAATCTGGAAAAAGGCCTTTATCTACCTTTACATAAAGGTTGCAACAATAACAGTGTTACTAATTTCCGCCCCATCGCTATCCTGTCTCCCATCTCTAAACTCCTAGAAAAGTGTATCCAAATTCAACTCCTACCACACCTCTTAGATAATCACTTACTAACTCCCACACAACATAGTTTCAGACCTGGTCACAGCACTATGACAGCCATCCTCTCCTTCCTTGAAACTATAAACAAAGCTCGGGACTCTGGACTTATTGTTTCGACCCTACTACTTGACCTCTCTAAGGCCTTTGACACTATCTCACACAGCCTGCTTTTAACTAAACTCTCAAAACTTAACCTATCTCCTTCATCTTTGAACTGGTTCTCCAGCTACTTATCAAATAGATATCAAGCAGTAAAATGGAAAAAGGCAACCTCCTCATTTCTAAATACCCCAACTGGAGTTCCCCAAGGCTCCATATTAGGTCCCCTCCTCTTTAACATATTCATAAATGATTTCTGCAACTCTATCCCTTTCTCAAACATTATCCAATATGCAGATGACTCAACTATTATCTGCTCTGCCTCATCTATCCCTACACTCCTCAAGCTTACTCAAGATGCATTTTCAACCACTGAGCAATGGATGAAAAGAAACCACCTAGCACTCAATGCCTCTAAAACCAAATTAATGGTATTCACCCCCTCTAAAGTCACCTATTTTGATAGTAGCACATTCTCTATTACTAGTCAAAATAACACACCTCTGGAACTGGTGTCAGAGATCAAATTACTTGGTGTCCAAATTGATAACCAGCTCAAATTCAACTCCCATTTACAACTAAATATAAAAAAAACCCATCAAAAACTAGGTATGCTCTATCGGCAAAATCACTACCTTACACCTGCTACTAAAATCACTCTTTCTACTTCCTTTCTTATCCCCTCCCTTCTCTATGGAGCTCCACTTCTAACTAATCTACAGTCCTCTTTGAAAACACAACTCTCCTCCTGCTACAACAAAATCGCCAAGTTCGCTGCCAGCCACAAGTCCTCCACCCACCACTGTTCCTCTCTCCAACAACTAAATTGGCTAGAACTACCCAAGCATCTCACCTATACCCAACTAACTCTTGCACACAAGCTCATTTTCAACCCCTCCCTCTGTCCCTCCCTGTCTTCTGCCTTTAAAATGCACCTACCCAATAGAGTATTAAGGTCTATCAACCAAAATCTATTAGAAGTCCACAAACCAACTTGTCCCCCAGGCAAAAATCTTCTATCGCATGGTCTAGCACGCCTCTGGAACTCCCTACCTCCATCAATTCGTATCACCTCTAACCATTTTATTTTCAAAAAATCTCTTCACTTATATCTAGTATCCCAGTGGGAATGCTCTTGCTTCCACCCCACATAACTAACACTGGTAATTCCATCTTCCTTTCCTTCCCCCATTTACACCTGCAAGCTTCCCTTATAATTTCTCCTATCTCATACACTCTTATTGTTATTACTGTATCCACAAGAATACACTATGCTGAACCTCTTAAGTGTATGATTCCTGATATGTAATTTGACTTCTCATTATTTACTTTGCAACATTCCTTCTTTGTCTGTACCCTGTAAGCTTCATCACTAATTTGTATTAGTTGTAAAAGTTTCATCTCTAGTTTGTATTAGCTGTAATGTTTCCTCTACTATTTTGTAATTGTTTGCTTGAATCTTTTACACTTGTATAATTATCATGTATAACCTATTGTAACTTTGATTGTTTGGAGCTTTTCTCCCCAGGACTCCGTTGAAAACAGGTTCATTTTGGCCCAATGGACTATCCCGGTAAACCAACTGCAAATAAATAAATAAAAATATATTCGTTTAAACCAGGATGTATGTTAAACTTTAACCTAAGTTGCCATTTAAGTTCTTTGTTTAACAATACATTCGTTATGTCTCCCCCCTCGGGTTAACTTTGACAACATCTATAATCCCAAATTTAAAACCATTAAAAAAGGTACAATTCACTGTGTGAATTCATATGTTAAAGTATAAGCAGCATATTATTGGATTGCTTAAACAGAAAATGATGTTGATTCTTGAATGTGCTGAAAATAAGGATTTACAGGATTTAATGCATTCTGCTGAACAGGTTGGAAAGCATACTTTGCAATGTGGTTTTGATTCACTAGAGGCATCTTGCAGGGCTGCTGTCACTGGGTCTGTACTTAGAAGGCATGTTTGGCTTAAGGATCAATCTTTGCCAGATCATGTTAAAGCTAAATTACTTGATGCTCCCTTAAATTAGGACCGCCTGTTTGGCAACAAAGCAGAAGAAGTTCTTAAAAAGATGGAGGTAAAAGCTAAATCTATGCAAACTGTTAAAGATTTCCTACAAGTACAACCTCCAAGATTTAGGAGGCATTGGCCATCTAAGAATTGGTCCTTTTCTGCCTCTTCCAGGCCTTCTTAGTCCAAACCCAGATCCAGCAGAACACCCAGGCTTTAGTCCCAGGGTACTCACAGGACTAAGCAGTGGGGGGCTCCCTCGTCCAAATTAGGGAGTAGTAAGACTCCCCCCTATGGTAAACTGTCTCAATGACTTAACTTTAAAACTTCCAAGCACTTCTCAACTGATTGCTCCTTTAGGGGGAAAGATTGCTCTGCAGGCAAAAAACTGGGAACTCATTACCCAGGACAAATGGGTGTTAAATATAGTTTCCCAAGGATACAGATTTCACTTCCACATGTTACCAACCCCAAACGGTTGGCCAGATCTACCCCCAAATCAGTGGGTAGAGGCTCAAAAGCAAGTACTCTCTCTCTTAAGCATATAGGCTATTCAAACTGTACCAGAAGAGGAAAAGGGACACTGTTTCTACTCAAGGCATTTCCTGGTACCCAGAAAAGACAACTCATGGCATCCTATCCTGGACCTGTCTACCTTAAACACCTTTTTGGTGATTCCAAAATTCAAGATGCTAACTCTTCACCAGTTGCTTCCTATGCTAGGCAAAGATGCCTGGTTGGCAACACTCGATTTAAAGTAAGCCTTACCTGCACATCCCAATCAGGGAATCTTGCAGAAGATACCTATGCTTCAAAGCAGGCTACATGCACTAACAGTTCTCTGCACTGCCCTTTGGCTTATCTACTGTGCCCAGGGTATTCACAAAGTGCCTAGCTCCAGTCATTGCATTTTGCAGGCAAAGAAATATTCAAATATACCCATACCTGGACGCTTGTCTAATTCAGGCAGAAAGCCACAACATACTTTTGAATCATCTGGCATTTGTACAAAAGGTACACCATAAACAAAAAGAAATCACACCTGGTACCCTGTCATCAAATTATATTCCTGGGAGCAAGCTTGAATACAACTTCCCAGATGGCTTTCCTCACGCCAGAGAAACAAATTCATTTCACAACCTACTTCAAACTAATGGCCACAACAAACCTGCTATCTGCAAGGCAAATACTGCAAGCCTTGGGGTTCATGGCCTCCTGCATTCTACTAATTCCATATGCAAGACTGCATATGAGGAAACTACAATGGTATCTAAAAAAACTATGGTGTCAGCATTCTCAGGATCTAGAAGCAATGATTTCTATCATACCTTGCCTACGGTTAGAGTTCCTTTGGTGGGCGGAGGCCTGCCACCAAAACAAGGGACTATCATTCACGCTACCCCCTGCCGCCCAAACCCTAACAACAGACGCATCAGACTATGCATGGGGGACTCACCTGGTAGGGAAGTGCATTCAGGGCAAATGGAACCCAAGTCAAATGCACCTGCATGTCAATCAAAAAGAAATGTTAACTGTACAGAATGCTCTGACAGCCTTCAAGGACCACATTCTTCTAGGGCAATTAATGGTAAAGGACAACACCACTGTTATGTGGTACATAAACAAGCAGGGGGGGTACCCATTCTTACCCCCCTCTGCAGACTAGCCATGGCTCTCTGGAGAACAGCCTTGAGCTTCCAAGTGCATCTATAGGCTCAATTCCTGCCAGGAAAACTAAATGCACTGGCAGATGAACTAAGCAGAAATCTCATGGACCCACATGAGTGGAAACTGGAACCAAAGACTTTCAACATGTTGACAAACAAATGGGGGAGCCCAGATATACACCTGTTTGCCTCCCCCCAGAACTACCAATTGGATAAATTTTGCACAATGACTCCCTACAAACAAGCTTGGAAAGTGGATGCTCTGTCCTTCAGCTAGAAAAATATATCAGTTTATGCCTTTCCTCCTCTGCCTCTCCTCTTCAAAGTACTACTAAAGATAAAACAGGACAAACCAAGGATGATATTGATTGCACTGGATTGGCCACGCCAACACTGGTGTACCCCCTTTTGCGCAGTGTGTCACTGCTTGGCTCCATGGCACCTGCCTCAGACCCCTACCCTGTTGTCACAGCAGGAGAACCAGATTCTGCACCTTCAGCTTCAAACCCTGAACCTGGCAGCTTGGCTAATTACCTAATCTCTCCATTACCATCCCTCAGTAAACAAGTGTTGGATATCATTTTGGAGGCAAGGAGGCCTAGTACTAGAAAATCTTATGCTGAAAAATGGAAAAGATTCTGTGCCTGGAACCAATCTCAAGGGATGGGCACAGCAGCGCCCAGCTTACCTCAGATTCTTCAATACTTAACTGAGATGCTTCACAAGGGCCTTTCTTTTTCCTCTATCAAAATTCACGCCTCAGCCAATTCAGCTCATTATAACACAGAACCACCCCTCTTCTCTCATCCACTGCTCAAGCAGTTCCTCAGTGGGGCCAGAAACCTAAGACTACCCAGGAGAGCCCCAACTCCAGCCTGGGACCTTAACTTTGTATTGGAGAAACTCACTCTTCCTCCTTTTGAGCCAGCTGCAAGTGCAGATTTAAAATTCCTTTCTTGGAAAACAGCCTTCCTTTTAGCAATCACTTCAGCAAGAAGGGTATCTGAATTACAGGCCCTTATGGCAGAGGAGTCTTTCATCATTTTTCATGCGGACAGGGTGTCCCTCAGAACCAATCACTCCTTCATGCCCAACGTGGTATCCAGTGTGGCTCTTAATCAGTCCATTCATTTGGCAACCTTCTTTCCTAATCCACAGAACAAATGGGAACGGATACTGCAGTCCTTAGATGTGCACAGACAACTTAGATTTTACTTGGACAGGACTAAACGTCAAAGGGAATCTGAACAATTGCTGGTGGCATTTACTGCAGGAGCAGAGGGGAAGGCTATTTCAAAGCAAACCATCTCTAAATGGAAAACCTATCCCACAGGGGATTAGACCCCATTCAACCAGGGCTGCATCTACCTCTACAGCCTTTCTCAGAGGTGTCCCTACCCGGGACATCCTAGAAACTGCTACCAGGAGTTCTGTACATACTTTCACCAAGCATTACCATTTGCCAATTTTCTCTAAATCCTGAGCTGGCATTGCCACTGCAGTCTTGCAGGGCGTTATACCTGGTCCTAATGCTATCTAAATTCTTCCTCCCATCCTTAGCTTTGGGAATCTACCCAAATGTGATGACTGCAAAGTGAAACACAAAGAACATAGTACAGTTGTGTACACTTAGCATAAATGTAGCTGTTCAAGTATATACACTGTTGCAGTCCTAGTTACCCTCACTCCAGCCCCCTCACTTCTTTTGGCTATACCTCTACTTTCCTTTATTATTATTGCTACCCATTAGGGGGGCACCTGACATCTGGGGCAAGAAAAACTGATGTAATGGCATCGGCTGCATGCTTTATACCCCTGACTACCTGACATCACGGAAGATGAGACAGCAACCGATGCAGGACCCAAGACTTTGTTAATCAGGTCGACTGACGGCTACTGCAAGCAGATAACCCAAATGTGATGACTGCAACAGTGAATACACTCGAACATCTACATTTATGGTAAGTGTACACAACTGTACTATATGTGTGTGTGTGTGTGTATATATATATATATATATATATATATATATATATATATATATATATACACACACACACACACACACACACACACACACACACACACACAGAGTAACAATTTGTCCTTGGTTGCTGTGGGATCTGCCTACTATAATCTTGAGGGTACCACCCTCAAGACAAAGCACCTCCTTGTGTTTGTAATTTTATATATATTAATAAACTTATTGTTATTTTTTTTTGGGAACCACCCACTATTACTTTTACATACAACGAATAAGCAAATTTCTGTCATTCTACAAGGCAGCAGATACCACATACCGAACAAGCAACTCAGTTATTCAACAAACAGGAACCTCATGTACTTAAAAAGCAAAGTCAGTTGTTCAACAAAACAGTACTTAAAAGCAAGGTCAGTCATTGAACAAAACAGAACATATGATATACTTAAAAGCAGTCAGCCATTTAAGAAACCAGTACACAGTATATACTGAAAAGCATTCAGTCGTTTAACACAATAATCACATAGCCACTGTTACTTTGAACTGCAATTTGTTTTAAAAGAGAGGAAAGAAAGAAAAACATTTTTTTTCAAAGCCATTTTACCATCACTAGCCTATATGTTTGCACACCCTGAATAGTTAAGTGTCCGAGCTCTGACCATTTCATACAAAACAGTGTGGAATTCACAGAAGAACTTTCTGTGCTGGGGCCTATATTATTCATTCCACAGTGTTCTACAGCAAGATCAAAGTTCAGATTTAAAGCACGGCAACAAAATGTTAAAGTGCAGTTTAAAATATACATAAATAACATTAATTACCTTTAGTCTTGAGTCAAGAATAATTCCTCAGGGTATGGAAAACATTTTCTTTTTATTTAAATGCACATTCGTCAGTGCTGGGGAGACCACCTTCACAATTAAAAAAAAAAAAATCAGTCTCCCCAAGCAGTAAAAATGAACAGTTTTTATTTTATTTTTTAGCAGTATCATGCCTGCAGAATACTGACTGTGGCCAATAGGATTTCTGCAGACCCTTGTGCTTCTCGCTTAGTGCTGCAGGTGAACACTCAACACTCATGTTTTTATTAACAATAATGTTTTAGAAAAACACAAGCCATCTAACTTGTTAATCAGTCTTGTTTCCTGACCTTAAATGTTCCAGTACCCATAACATTCTAACTCCTTAATTACTCTGTAATTAACCATCCCAGCCTGGGAAGGTCAGAGCTTACATACATTGTGTTCTTTCTCGATTTCAGAAACCAGTCTTTGTAACATCCCTTAACCCCTTCAGCACTTCAGTCATCTGTTAATACACTTACAGCTTGATATTAGAATGCAGTTGTGAAACACTCAGAACTACAATAAGTAATTGTGGTTTACATAACTATGCATCTGTATTACATATTTTTAACATGAAGAAATATTAAATAATTCATCAAACATATTTGTGAAAAAATTGTAAGTTAATATGCATTTTGTGTAGAATAATCATGAGAGATGAATTTTTCTCTAACAACTGCAATTAGGGCTTTAGACAATAGGCAAGAGGGGGCTGGAATTTATTGGAGAAAGCTGGGAAAAGAACCACGGTACTGGAAGCAAATAACTAGAGAGGGAAAGATGATAGAATGGGAAGACACCAAGAATTCATTTGGACTGCAGGTTAGAGATTGCCTTCCCTATCAATGATTGATATCAGAGTATAGGCAAAGAGAAATAAATGGGTGGGAGGTCCAGCAGTAGAGTTTTTAGTAGAATCTAGAACAGAAGGTGCCATTAAAAAGGAATAATTAGTACAGTATATAAAATATTGCACGATAACTATAAGAGTCAGTCAGAGGAGGTTAGAAAGGATTGGGAAGAGATAACTGGATAAGCAATTCACAAAGAAACAATAGGAGGGTATATGTATGTATTTCTCCCAAAAGTGCTACAGAATCTAAAAGATTTAGGATTTTTCCTTTGAAATGTTTACATAGATATTTTTATACGCCAAGTAGACTCCAGAGAGTTTTTCCTTGGGTAGACAGCCAAAATGTTGGAGGTGTGACGGGGAAGAAAGAGGTAACTGGAAACATTTTCTGGGAATGCGGTGAGTTGGCTGACTTTAAGGATTCTCTAGGGGATGCACTGTCGGAGATGCTGAGTGGGCAGATTGGTGTGATGTGGGAGATGAGTTTTCTGAGCTGTGTATGATACAGAATCAGAATTGCTTAGACATGGTAAGCCCTTGCTGTCTCTAATTGTGGTGGTGGCCAAAAAGCAGTTACTAGAAAAGGGAAATCAAAGTCCAAACCAACTATACTAGAAGTAGTGAATATAGTAACAGAGATAAAACTACCGGAACTGAGATCTTTAGAAAAGGGTAGGAGCAAATTACATAGAAAAAAATGGGAATTGTGGGAACAATACATACATGGGAGGAATGAAGTTTAAAAGAAGGCAGAACTTAAATGAGCTATGTAATGTTTGAAAATGACTGGGTGGATTATAAGTGATGTATAATGTTTGCAAATGGGAGTGTGTCAGTATGGTTTGTGATTTAAAATGCTTGCAAACAGGATTGTGTCAGTGTGGTTTATTTTCATTTATATAGATGTATGGCTGCGTATGTCATACGTGATGGTTTTAGTGGATAAAGCCGTGACTATGACCCACACTTCTTGGAGGTTGACCAGTGGCTCAGGTACCAGAGTAGCTGTCCTGAGAGGAATAATAAGGGGTGGCATGCTTGCTTCTGTCCTGGGGGAAAGATTAAGGAGCTCACGTTTAGAATTAAATATTTTGAATCCCTTATGAAGATCAGAGATCACCAGAAGTGGCTGACTTTTTAGAGGTGCATTCCTGTTTTGGGAAAACTTTCTTTGTAGTGAAGACATGCCCACAGCATATGCCTGATGCATACTATCCCTTTAGGATGTTACAGGCATGCATAATAAGAAAATAACAGGGCATAAAGAAAAACCCTGATTCCCCATGTGGATGATGACACCACTTCTGGTTGTCTTGCGCCTTGCTCCTAAGAGAATGAATGGGCCATAGGGTTCTTATCTTGGGGGAACAAATGGGGCAGTAGTTGGGCTGGAGGTGGAGACTCGGTCACAGCAGTAGTGGAACAAAAATAAATTTATAAATTTTTGTGTAAACAGCAAACTTACATAACTTTTCCTTCAAGTCCAGCTACCTGAATCACTGCTTTGGTCATAGTCAGAGGCAGTTCCTGTACCAAATAATGTAAATGGCAGTTATAACAACAACTCTTTCCTTATTGTAAATTCCATACTATATTAATCTTCTGTTTATGTTTCTGCCTTTTGCCCATGCTGCTGTTTTTTGATCCACTGTAAAATTGGTCAACTTTTATTGTAATACTTTCTGTAGCTCTGCCACTTGTTTTGTTAAAGCTTATGTAGGTCACATCCACAGCCAATACTGGTTTAACTGCATTGGGTACCTAGTCATATAGGGAACATGACAACTGTCTAAAGGTAATATGTGAGACTGCTGATTGCGGTAGTTATTCTGAAAACTACTTTAATTGAACTGTAAATGTGTTGTTTTCCCCTGTGTTGTGTGGCTGTGGAGTTTGCAAATATAAGGTAGAGGGTGTGAGAGGTTACCCCCACATGGGGAGCTGCAGGGGTGCATGACCCTTGCAAAACATAATTTAATTCACTGAAAGTGTTATTCCATGTAACTGCTACTTACTATTGGCATTAGGAGTAATGGAGTTCATAAAATCATCATGATCCCTTTATCTAACAGTTTTAGATTTGTCTTGCATTTATGCCACCTCAGATTCTGTTCCCCAGCTTCCTTGAACCATTCTGCAGCTCTTTCCTTCTCCTTAAGCAGTTCCATAATTGTTTCTGTAATGGACGTTTGGATAACTGGTCTGACCTTTCATGCTATTTGCTGCTGCTCTTCTTGTGAATTTAAATCTCACTGCTATCTTCCAGTTCAGGTTACCACTCAGTCTTTCCAGGACTTGTTAATGAGAATAGTAATGATTTTGCTGATTCTGCAAATTAATTCAGTTAGATTTTTTCTTTATGTGGTAAAAGTGAGGCCTGTTTCAGCCCATTGTTGTCTTGGAAGATATACATTTTCCTACTATTGTTTGACAGTAACCTCACACACTTACTATTTACTGGAACACTTCACAGAGTAGAAAAGGAAGAAAAAACACAGCAACTTATCTTTGCCTGGACTCTGCTTAGTGAGGAAAATTGTTTGTACTTCCACAACTTCTGTTGCCAGTGTTTCTTTAACTGTTGATGCTTTGTGATCAGCAATGCCCTGGGGTTGATGATTTAATTGAGCTTGCAGCTCTTGCTTACTTAAATTGCAAAGGTTATAATTTTTCAAATTTGGTTTGCACTAATTTGTTTTCTCCAGAGCTGTTGCATTTTTAAGCCAGTATGATTGACTGAACTCATATGTTCTTTTCATTTTTTCATTCACACTTGTAGATTGCTGAGGTTGCGGAACCCTTGGGGTCGATTTTCCTGGAATGGGAATTGGTCAGATGAGTGGCCTCACTGGCCCAGACCACTTAGGAATGAGCTAATGCCCCATGGAAGTAGTGAAGGAGTCTTCTGGATGGAGTACAGTGATTTTATCAAGTAAGTACAGTCTCTGCATCAGAATGTTTCCCTCCTTATTTCACTCCTAAAACTCTAGCAGTGTGTGACGTTATTGCCATTTCACTCGCTAAGTAATGCAAGCATATGTAAAGTGTGGTGTAACACTTTATCTGGTTTGGTTCACTGTTTCTGCAGTTTAGAAATACTTGCATGTTTGGAATACAGTGGTTCATGTGAGCTAGATTGTGCTGAAATTACTGCTAGCTGACTTAACTACATGCTTTCTTGCTGTGCTGAACCCCTGGCTTCCAAGTAAGTTGGGAGCTCATGTAGTAAAAACCCTTGAATAATGTGCTGTCATGCCACATTATGAGCCGTTTGGTTTAGTGAAATTGATTTGTTAAGATAGCATGTTAACATTATTTTCTTCTTGCTTTTCTCTTGTTTTATCACAGTATTATTTAAATGTTTTATTTTTTTTTGAATTTTAACCATTCTAGGTTATGGAGGAAAGCAAACATTGTGTTTATTTTTGTGAGGCATATGAGAGCTCAATTGCTTACAAAACTGTGGAAGGAACTGAAAACTTTGTGTTTAAGGTTCATAGGTAAGTACTAAACTAACTGTCCTTGCAGGCTATTTTAAGCCTAGTCAATTTCCCTATTGATGCTCGAATTCCTATTTCATATCAGGCCCTCTCCTATTCTCTATTTTTTAAATGACCTATATTCTGTTATTCCTCAAGCTACTTGTATCCAATATGCAGATGATTCCACGTTAATATGCTCTGCCACCTCACCATCTGTCCTACAGTCCATAACCCAAAATGTGTTTAACACAGTCGAGAAATGGCTTCTGCATCGATGCATCATTCTGAATCCCATAAAAACAAAACTGTTACTATTTACTCCCACCCGTAGGGCCTCCCCACTTAATTTTACTGTCACATCCAGCAATGGCACTGTTATATCTCCTGATTGTACTACTAAACGTCTTGGGGTACTAATTGACAACAGCCTTACTTTTGATTCCCATATTAATAGTAATATAAAAACAGTCAACAAAAAATTAGGATCCCTATACAGGATTAAATCCTTTTTGACTCCACTAGCCAGGACCACCATTGCCCGGACCCACTTAATCTCTACCCTTCTCTATGCCTCGCCTATATATATGAGACTATGTAAAAACAACATCAACAAACTAGCAATCTCCTACAATAATATTGCCAGATTTGCAACTGGGTCTGCCTTCAGAGCCCATCATTGTGATAATCTTAAACAGCTAGGATGGCTAAAACTGCCAAATATAGTACTATTTAACCAGTTAACAGTTGCCCACAAGATCCTGTACCAACCTACTAACACACCAATATTTACTAACCTAATCACCCCCTATAACAACCTCAAGACCCTACACTCATCAAATAAACTACTCGTACAAATAGGTAAAGCTAACAGTCTGGCTGGTGACTCCTTATTCGCCAATACAGTGTGAAAAATTATATAGTGCTGCTTACTGTGGTGGATTTACCTGTTCTTGTGCCAAATGCAGAAAAACATGTTTTTTAAGGAAATATATTGTGTCCATTTTTTATATGCAGAAAGGAAACACATTGTCACAGTGTTCTTTAAAAGCAGATTTTGCATTTTTGCTCTTGCATACATCCTGTTTTTAAGTCTGTAAAGGAAAAATGTCCATTCAGCAGATTCCTTATTTTCCAAGCCACAGTCATTTAGTATGGATGCTGATCACATATTACTAAACTCTGTGTCTGCATTTAAGCAAGCTTTATTTTATACCTTATTTATGTTACATATTTGTAACAAAATTACTTTCAACCTTAAAACCCTGTTGAGCATAATCTTACACAGTGGGCAAAACCTGGAACTCCCTCCCAAAAGACCTAACCACCATTACCTCTACAGCATTATTTAAAAGCAAATCAAAGCCATACCTTAAATCACAGTGGCTGTGCCCTTGTTCTGACCCTGACTACCTACCTCTATTTTCTCAAGGTACTTCACCATACCTGTATAAACTAGTTACTTTTCTGTTAACTACTAAGAGAGTGTATAAGCTACCTACTTTTTCTGTTAACTACAAAGAGAGTATTCTCATATTAACTTTTGTATTAGCGAAATATTTGAATGGCTAACCATAGCTGAAATGTACCATGATTCTGTTTACAGAAATGCAGCAAAATGTAATGAATGGGATGATTATCTGTAAACTTAGCTGTATTTGTAAATGTCACATATTATAAATGATAGTGTTTTTTGTTTGTTGGAGCTTTTCTCCCCGGGCCTCCACTGAAAATGGACATATATCCAGTTGGACTAGCCCGGTCAACAAATGTAAAATCAAGTAAATAAATAAAATATTTGGTGTTAGATTGGCCGTACTCCATTCCATGGTCAGTTACCTCTAGTGAGAACAACTGGCATCGTTCCATAGATAATTTCATGGGATCATGCATGGCATAAAGCATTTAGTAGCTGCCTCTGTCCATTAGTAGTACAGGTGTCATTGCTGGAGTTATTTTTTTCCCCATCCATAGATCCTCCTAGTTACACTTGAATATGCATAGGGATGAGCTTTGTTTATTTGGATGGGGAGTCTGTTCCAGAGTAGTGGTATCCACTGTGAGATATCTCTGTCCCACCAAACCATTCTGTTGATGTTGCAGAAAAGATTTGGCTCTACAGACCAAGTATTTATGACTGGGGACAAAGAGCACCAGTACAAAGCTTTATGAGACACTTGGCAGAAAAGACAATCTTGCTTATAAACCACTCTCATTACCACACCCACCCTGTTCCTGTTCCATTCGTTAGTGCATTTGCTTCTGTGGCAGAGTATTCTGCTCATATTTTAATCTACTTTCAATGTACCCTTTCTGCTCCTACTAGTTGTTATTGTAAGGTCATATTGTGAAGGACCATGCTCCAAATCCGTGAGATTGCAAGGGTATCTCTTGTGCACAGCCCTCTTCAGGTCACCACACAGATTTTCTAAGGATTTAGGTCTGGGCACTGGCTGGGCCATTCCAAAACTTTATTTTTCTTCTGGTGAAACCATTCTTTTGTTGATTTGGATGTATGCTTGGGGTCATTGTTGTGTTTAAAGGTGACATTCCTCTTCATCTTCAGCTTTCTAGCAGGCACCTGAAGGTTTTGGGCCAAAAGTGACTGGTATTTGGAACTGTTCATAATTCCCTCCATCTTGACTAAAGCCCCAGTTCCAGCTGAAGGAAAGCGACCCCAAAGCATGATACTGCCACCATCATGCTTAACCGTGGGGATGGTATTCTTTTAGTGATGCAAAGTGTTGTTTTTGCACCACACGTACCTTTTGGAATTGTGGCCAAAAAGTTCATCCTTGGTCTCATCAGACCATAACGCATTTACCTGCATGCTTTTGGGAGACTTGATGCATTGTTTTGCAAATTTTAGCTGGTTCTCTGTGTAAGAAAAGGCTTCCGTCTTGCAGTCTTAACCCACAGTCCAGATATATGGAGAGTATGGGAGATTGTTGTCACATGTAGTACACAACCAGTATTTGCCAGAGATTCCTGCATCTCCTTCAGTGTTGCTGTAGGTCTCTTGGCAGCCTTCCTGACCAGTTTTCATCTTGTATTTTCATCAATTTTGGAGGGATGTCCAGTTATGTCACTGTTCCATATTTTCTCCACTTTTTGATGACTGTCTTCACTGTGTTCCATGGTATATCCAATGCTGTGGAAATTTTTTTGTACCCTTCTCCTGACTGATACCTTTCAAAAATGAGATCCCTTTGATGCTTTATAAGCTGTCTGCTAACCATGGCTTTTGCTGTAGGAGGCAACTGAGTAAATGTCAGGAAAATCCTACTATGACAGCTGAACTTTATTTGGGGTTAATTAGAGTCTCTTTAATTGATGTCAGGTGTGTATCCAATAAGACTGAATGCTGTAAGTAAATCAAAAGGTGCTTCAACAAAGTATTAAAGTGTGTGCAAACTTATGCAACCAGCTTATTGTACATTTTTTATTTTTTAGATTTTTCCCCTAACAGATTTGTTTGTTTTTCAATTGAATTGCACAGGTTATAGGTCACATTAAAGGTGGGAAAAGTTTTGAAATAATTTATTGTGGTCTCATTTTTTTATATCACAAAAACCTGACATTTTAACAGGGCTGTGTACACTTTTTATATCCACTGTACTTTATCTAAATACCTTTAGTATCACTGAGGTAAGTATTCCAATAATGATTTAGAATCTGTTCTTTGTTTAGAGGATGCTAGTATCTGTTCCAGTAATGAAACCTGGCTTAAAGATCCAAAACATGTAGAGTATACATTCTGTCATTGTGGCAGATTAAGTGGGATCATTAATGCTGTCTTAATATTTGTAAAATGAATATCTAAATCCAGAAGCCAAGGAAGCATCTTGACGCTGGAAATAAGTCATCCAAGAAATATTAGGTGTTCCATCATTTGATCACTGCTGCATTAGCCTTAGCTATATGGGTTATATCCTGCATACGATATTATAGCCAGCAAGCCTCCAGAGCTTCAGTGCATCTTCCATGCACCAATACCATTGACTGTTTGAGCAGAACTGTTTGAGAGAGTTGTTTTGGCAACAAGCCCTTCAGAGCTTTTCTGACTATGAAGAGTGATTCAGTAGCAGGCGTTCAAGGATTGATGGTTTAGTGTTGCTCCATTGCTGGACAAATAAGTTCCCTTTTGGAAAAATTAAAAAAAAAAATACTTTTTAATTTTTGAAGAAACTTAACTTTCTGTGTAAAATTACTTTTTTAAGCTAGAAAAAATGCATTGGATTGTCATGTGACTTTCAGTCACCTTTTAACAGTAAAGTGTGACTTTTTATTCTTGTGTTTAAAACAAATTGTAATTAATCTTTCTTCTTCTGCCTAAAACTTTTGTTAAATTGCATTTAGGGCTGGGATAAGTGTGTGTTGTACTTTTCCATGGTGTTTTTGTTGGAAAAAATTACTTTTCTTTTGCTTACTTTTTTACCAATTGTTGCTGTTATGCTTACCCAGGCTTCACTATGGAGCAAGTTACTGGTTCCACGATTCTTCCATTCTCAAGCCAGAAAAAAGAAAATTTCTAGACAGCCTTTGCCCCTTCAGCAGGCTAGAGATTTACCTCAGCCGTGGGTGATTCAGCTGGGGCCATTGCTGGTTCCTCAGATAATTCATCTTCTGCCTTGGCTCCCTCTGTTATAGTCCCTTCAGCCACCATGGAGTGGGGGTTAGAAATATTCTTTGCAGTTGTTGGAGTGCCTTGGCAGACAAGGGAAAACCGCTCTTGTCAGTCTTGGAGGAAGGAGCAAGGGATGCCTCTTTGCCTAGCCAGTCTGGCATGCCTATTCCCAGTGGTGATGTGTCTGACAGGAGTCCGTCTGCTTCTATGGAAATTCCTGTTAAAAAGGAGCAGAAAGTTAAACATTTATCTTTCCCTGTCTTATTTACCTTAGGCAAGAATGATTTATTGGGCTGAGCTCAGGGCTTAGTTCAGGCTGTTGACCCTTTTCATTCTGGTTTTACTGGTAGAAGATAAAGGAATTCTTTTTCCGAAGATTTCCAGTATAATGAACAGGGAAGGATTTTGAGGTAACAACAACTGCTTTCTCTCCTCAGGTTATTGATTCTGACTCTGAGGAAAGTTTTTCTTCTGACAGTCACTTAGATTTTTCTTTTTCTGAAACCATATCCAGAGTGAACTAATTATTTCAGTGAGAATATGATGATGTCCCAGTATCCTTGGAAAAATATCATAAAAATTTGTTAAAACTGGAATTTCCTGAACCCACTTCTCTTCTTCCAGCTTTGGATGATATTTTTATTACAGTCATTAACTTGCCTGACAACCAACCTAATGCCCCTTGAAAGAAGATAGATTGTGTAAAGTATTTTCCTCTTAAAAATGTTTTATTTTCTAATCACAGATCTAAAAATACTGGCCTTATAAGAGATTTTAACTACCCAATTACATTAAATGGGTAAATGACATCAGGTAAATATACCCATGTATTAGTCAAAGTAGTTTGGAACTAAAAGTATGAAATCCAGCTGAGAATAGCAACATATCGGATGTTATACTGACAAAGAAAAGATCTTTTTGCTCCTCACTGATGGTTATACTCTTAAGTTAGGTCACTATATCATCATCTGTAAAAGAAATAAATCATCCTTTGTGAACGTTAGAAACTGTGATGTAGTAAACTGTAAAGTACTGAAAACAGGCTGGGATGCTGTCTTCACCAACCCAAATAACATTGCTCAGGATTCTCTGAATAATATCTTTATTACTTGCTTCTGCATTTAGAACTACGTACCAGAAAAGCGTAAACCTACAGGTACATTTAAAAACATACTTTGCTGAGGTCAACTGGAAAAAGAGGTACTACTACAGGGGATGGAGGGGTTGGCATAATAGTTAAGGTGTTTACCTCACAGATACAGAGTATGATTCTGACCTCTGGTTATTAAGTTAAGCTTGTAATAGTCTGTAGACTGATAGCTTAGGATTTACCTGTCTACCTACTGAACTTTCAGAAATACCTTAATTAAAAAAAGTCCAGGTTAACTAAATTTAGGTATAGTTCTCATATCTTCCAGGTCAGACTTTGAACTCAGCTTGACCTCCAAATATGAAAACAACAACAAGATGTTTTTCAGTTGTTTCAGAAAATTGTAAGGGAAAACTGTGACTAGTTATCAGTAAATAATGAAATGATTAAGCAGCTGCAGGCAGGACATTAGATGTACTTGCAGCAAAAAAATGTGCCGATTTTATAATAAAGGTGCATATCAGAGTGACACAATGGTGAATATATAATTATCAGTAGTAGAAAGCTATGACAATTGCATTACAGAATGCATACATATGCCAAGAATAGATAATAGGAAATAACTGTATAATAATCTTGTAGAGCACCCTCTGCAGTAGGTGATTTGGATGTTCTTCGTGTTTTACTGTTGCAGTCATCACATTTGGGTTATCCCTGCCAGGGTAGCCCTCAGCCGGGCCGAATAACAGAGACTTAGTATTTCTGCATCGGTTGGTGTCGCTTGAGGACTGATGTCAGGTTGACAGTAGTATAAGGTAAGGCAGCCAACACCATTGCATCAGTCTTTCTTGCCGTGGAGCCCAAAGCAGAAGCAGTTTGCACGAGTGCCGGTCGGCCACTACCTGGGTTTCATCTACCAAATTGAAGTTGAAGTCTTCTAAAGCTAAGTACCCTGTTGGGGATCCTTTTTTCTTGCACTAACCGCTGTCAGAAAAAGTTAATAATTGTCTTGCCTGTGGAAAACAAATACCAAAAGAGAAAACTTGCAGAGAAAACCAGTTTAATAAAAAGCAGAGCTTTCGGGCATAACCCTTCTTCAATACTAATACATTCAAACACTAAACTCTAGAAGCTTAAATACAGGTCTAAAATCACATGACCAGCAGCCAAATGAAATCATGTGACAGAAAACAAATTAAAAATTAAAGACATATACATATAAATTAAAAGATGTGTAGATACACAGTATAACATATTTACTTTACAATATTACGTAGCTTAACTAACACAGGTTTTAAACTGACAGTGCTATTTAAACCAGGATGAGTGTCAGCAGCTAAACTGCTAAAACTGGTACTTTTCCATGTTTTAACTGTGTTGCCTGTGCTTACATCTTAGGGAATGGTAGTGATATTTTCACTCATCCTGCCAATGGACAAGTATTTATTTTTAAAATTACAGCTACTTGTAACACCACTTTTGTGGTTTATTTGGCTACCTGCATCTCATGCAGTTCATTTTACGTGGGAAAAACAATACGTAAGCTTAAGGAACGTGTTATAGACCATAATTCTGAAATTAGGAGAAATTGTGACAATAATGCACTATGTAAACATATTAAAACTTGTGGTGAAACACATACATTTAAGTTTAGAGTGATTGATGCTCTATGTCCAAATGAAAGAGGTGGTGATGTCAACAACCGCCTTGAGCTCAAAGAATTTGAATGGATATTGAGATTAGCTGCTGACACTCATCCTGGTTTAAATAGCACTGTCAGTTTAAAACCTGTGTTAGTTAAGCTACGTAATATTGTAAAGTAAATATGTTATACTGTGTATCTACACATCTTTTAATTTATATGTATATGTCTTTAATTTTTAATTTGTTTTCTGTCACATGATTTCATTTGGCTGCTGGTCATGTGATTTTAGACCTGTATTTAAGCTTCTAGAGTTTAGTGTTTGAATGTATTAGTATTGAAGAAGGGTTACGCCCGAAAGCTCTGCTTTTTATTAAACTGTTTTTCTCTGCAAGTTTTCTCTTTTGAGTTCGTGTTTTGCAGCTGGTTTTACTTGTGCTGTTACTGTTTCTGCTGTTATTGGGAATTCCTCTTGGAGGTCTATCTCGCAGCCCTTAGCCTGGATATGGCAGTTGGAACTAGCTTGAATTCTTTAAAGTCTCTGATTAATATTGAGACCAACCCTTTACTGAACTGTGTGGACTCTACAAACTCTGCTACTTCGTCTGATGTTGTTCCTGAGCCAGAAAGCCTGGCAGAGTTTCATAAAATCTTGCAACAATTAGAGAGAAAGGTAACTGCATTTAAACGCTTGCAGTGGCAGCGTTTTAGCTTTTTAGCCTATGTGGAAAGAGGTATTGTCCCACGTGGGCTTAGGATTCTTAAAATGCCCTCATATGGCAATACTTTTCCTGAACTTTTAAAATCATGGCAACAGTTGAACATCAAGTTGTCTTTAGACTATATGTGCTTAATGAATGATTTATTTGTTAAAATAGAAGATGAATATAAAAAAAGAAATCTTCACCATGGAAAATGCCATTATGGAACTTTCTGTTTTTTCTAAGTTAATTCATGTCTATTAGCAAATGCTAGATAGACTGCATACCCTCGACATAAGAATGGAAGCTACTAAGAAACGTAAACTTTTACGTGACATTGGGGACTTCCAAAAGGGGAATATTTTCTCTTGGCCTAAATCTGATGATCATACAACCTCTAATTATCAAAAGCCTACTTATAAAGAAGCACTTGATGCCTTAGATACTTTTGATGAACCTGTATGCAACACTAATGTCGTAGAAACACCTACAACTAAAGAGATTCCCCCCAATACAACATCTGATGGGATAGTCTAACCTACACCTACGTCTGTAACCAGCAGCGCATGCGCATCTGTTAGGATACGAAGTAAGAATGATGGCGCTGACAACGTGAATACGCTAACTGGAAAAAAGACTCAACGACTTACTTTTAGCTTTGTACCTAAGCGTTTTCAGTTAGAACAACCAGAAGCAGTTGGAAATAAATCTCCCAAGTCGAGGGGCTTGTTATCTACACAAATTACATTTACAAACAAAAGGAAGAATCAAAGCCCTTTAGGACTGAACAAAGTAAGTCGCAAATGAACAGTGTATTAAACCTCTCCACTTTTGAATTACAATCAGCGCACTTTTCGCTTTTCAGTAAAGGTTTTAAATTTATACCATATGGTTGTGACAATATTGTCTCTGCTTTAACAGAACTAAAAATCTTTGTTCGAAATCTCAACTTAAGACTGCTATTTGGTAATACTTCTGCGCCTGAAAAATGTTGTAAACGTAGTAGCACTTTTATGCCAGTTAGTGTTCCTGTACTAAAGGCTTTTCATGACATTTGCGAGTTTCAGATTAGAGAACTCTATTTAAAACCTGTTAAAAACAAGGCATATAATTTAAGCTTCTCTGAGTATAAAGCCTTAAAAAGTTTACAACAATGTAATGACATTATTATAAAACAAGCTGATAAAGGCGGCAAGGCTGTCTTAATGAATCGTGATAATTATTTTTCAGCTGTTTCTCTGCTTTTAAATGATGATACTGCCTTTAAAGTTATCACTAGAACTGATGTAAAAAATTGTATAAGTTATGTGAACATGGTTGTGTATGAGCTACAGCTTAATAATGACATAGATATTGATCTTTTTAACTATTTTACAGTACCTTGTCCTCTGATTCCACATTTATATGGGATCCCTAAGATTCATAAATCCCTGGAAAATCCACCCATGAGGCCGATTGTCTCTGGAGGTGGTTGGGTTACTGAACCCATATCAGTTTATTTGCATAGGTAATTAGAAAAGTTTATTTACCTAAATGTAGTTCTATTCTAAAGGATACTTGTGATTTATTGTCAAAGCTACGGGTATGGTATAATAATGTAAAAACTGATTTAAATACCAAGAAATATTATTTAGTGACGCTTGATATCATGTCCCTTTTCACAGTTATCCCCAATGATGTGGGAATAGTTCTGAGGAACAATATGTTTATGTTTAATAATACCTTATTTCTTCAGTTAACAGGTGTAGCTATGGGCACATCCGTAGCAAATACTTACGCTAATTTAGTGCTTTACCAATGGGAATGCAATTATTTGTTTAATGCACAAAATCTATTTCTTAGTAACATTAGTTTCTATCAGCGATTTGTAGACGATTGTCTACTAATATGGAATGGTACTTTGGATGATTTGAATTTTCATTGATTATTTAAATTCTAGTACTAATTTTTTGAAATTTAAAATGGATGTGTCCGACAGCAGCATATGTTTTTTAGATGTCAAACTGCAATTGAATGATGGCATATTAAACACTAGTATTTATAGAAAGGATGTTAGTAATGGAAGATATACGCATCACAGTAGTATGCACGTGCCACATGTCTTTAAAGGTGTAGCAAAATCTCAATTTATTAGAGCAAGTAGACTAACTACTGATAATACTACATTTGTTTCACAACTTGATAATATGGTAGAGGACTTTTTTTCTAGTGGATATGATATGAATTTATTATCCAAGCTTAAATCTGATGTAATGGAAGCTAGGCAGACATCACTTATACCAACTTTTTTGGAAGATAGGTCAAGCCTCACAGATGGTCAGTGTAATAACACCATTACTCAACATGAAATAAGGTACGTCACAACTTTTAATGGTAGGTCAAGTTCAATTAGACAAATTATTAACAGGAACAGGCCCATTCTGATGGCATTGGATGAACTAAAAACTATATTGGGCACCAAGCCACATATTACATATAAAAATATGAGGACGATTAAACGTTTACTCTGTTATAAAGATTTTTATAGACCCTGTTATACACAATTGGCTGCTAAAACTGGTACTTTTCCATGTTTTAACTGTGTTGCCTGTGCTTACATCTTAGGGAATGGTAGTGATATTTTCACTCATCCTGCCAATGGACAAGTATTTAATTTTAAAATTACAGCTACTTGTAACACCACTTTTGTGGTTTATTTGGCTACCTGCATCTCATGCAGTTCATTTTACGTGGGAAAAACAATACGTAAGCTTAAGGAACGTGTTATAGACCATAATTCTGAAATTAGGAGAAATTGTGACAATAATGCACTATGTAAACATATTAAAACTTGTGGTGAAACACATACATTTAAGTTTAGAGTGATTGATGCTCTATGTCCAAATGAAAGAGGTGGTGATGTCAACAACCGCCTTGAGCTCAAAGAATTTGAATGGATATTGAGATTAGCTGCTGACACTCATCCTGGTTTAAATAGCACTGTCAGTTTAAAACCTGTGTTAGTTAAGCTACGTAATATTGTAAAGTAAATATGTTATACTGTGTATCTACACATCTTTTAATTTATATGTATATGTCTTTAATTTTTAATTTGTTTTCTGTCACATGATTTCATTTGGCTGCTGGTCATGTGATTTTAGACCTGTATTTAAGCTTCTAGAGTTTAGTGTTTGAATGTATTAGTATTGAAGAAGGGTTACGCCCGAAAGCTCTGCTTTTTATTAAACTGGTTTTCTCTGCAAGTTTTCTCTTTTGAGTTTGTGTTTTGCAGCTGGTTTTACTTGTGAAAACAAATACCACACAGAGACTTCCACTCTTACTGCATTACTTGTTTAGGCACAGACCACGACATCACTTCTGTGCTTTGTTCAACGCCAGAACTATCTGTCGTCGGGCCCTTATTGTAACCAGATTTTTTCGCTTACAGTCCTCGAATTCTGTTATGGCTTCGGTAAGCCATCTGACAGCAGATCTTCTGAAAAAACGTAAAGATAAAGACAGAGACAGACCGCACAGGTCCAAACCTACCAACGATGCTTCTGTTAAGCTAGTCATCAGTACTCCGGTACTCAGTGAGGTGCTTTCGTAGCCCCTGATGCCTGATTCTGTTGATTCACAGGCTGCTACCGAGACCCTTTCAGAGTCCGGTATGCCACAAAACTCTTCTTCAACTAAGGATCCTGCGGTCGTTTCAACCTTGGATGGGTCCGGAGCCGCTGAGCAGGCACCGGCTTCCAAGGAAGTCCTTCAAACTACCGAATCTCGATACAAACCAACATCTTGTTTCATGACTACCGTTCTTTCTAAAACTACCGAGTTTCTTAGGCCCATGGTATGAAACACTCCGAAGAAACCGACAACCCACTCTCAGGCATCTGCTACCTTGCCTCAGTCTCAAATGCTTGAAATGGTGGAAGACAATAGGTGATTTGGATGTTAATCAGGGGAAGTCAAGCTACCCCCTCCAAAAGGAAAAGAGATTTGTCTGAACAAGAGTCAGATGAACCTGATGCATCTGAATGTGAAGACATGCAGCCCCTCTCCACTTATGAGGGCCTCCCCCCAGAGGATTTTTCCTTTGGGGAAACCCTGCATACCTTAAGGGTGCATTTCCAGTGGGAGAGTCAGGACTACCCTCAGTCTAAAAAGAGACTCAGGGAATTCCTAGATTCTACAACACAGACCCTTAACTATCCCACCAGTCCTGTATGTTGTGGAGGATGTTTTCCTCGAATCCAGCTTGACTCCTGACGCCCTTCCTCCTGCTCCCAGAAAACCAGATGGGAACTACAGAGTCACTGCCTCTCACAAATATCTTTTTAAAAATCCTACAGCTGACCCTGAGGTCATTTCTCAAGGACCAAAAGGGATTAAAGCAACCTTTGCTATGAATCCCACCCCCTCAGACAGGGATTCCCGAGCATTGGACAGACGGGGTAAAAAAGTATACACTCAGCTACTCTTGCTATCAGGGCACTAAATTGTCAGTTCCATATGCTGAAATTTCAGCAACATACCTTGGAACTCCTTAAACAAAAAATGTCTTCCTTTCCTGCTTGGGCAGAATCTAAAGATTTATAAGAGTTAATGCATTCTTCAAGTCAAGTAACTAAACACACCTTGCACTGTGGTTTTGACACCCTAGAAGCTTCTTGCAGGGCAGCAGTCACTGGATCTGTCATTAGAAGGCATGCATGGCTTAAGGAACAGCCTCTGCCTGACCATGTCAAATCTAAATTGTTGGATGCCCCCTTGCACAAAGATAACTTATTTGGCACTACGGCAGAAGAGGTCTTAAGGTGGAAGAAAAATCAAAATCTATGCAAACAGTTATGGATTTCTTGCAGGTCCAGCCCCCTAGGTTCAGCAGGCATTGTCCCTCCAAATACTGGCCCTTTCATGCTCCCAGTAAACCGGCCCAGCCTAGGCCCCATGGAAGCAGAACCCCTCCCAGACAGCAGCCCCAGGGAATGCAGAGATCTAAGCAGTGGACTACCTCCACTTCAAAACCAGGAAGTTCTAAGCCACCCCCTTATGGTAAGAACTCAGAATGACTCACCTCCTCCACCCCCTCCCTCTGCCCACCTTCACTTACATTATTCTTCTTCTTTCGGCTTTTCCCGGTTAGGGGTCGCCACAGCGGATCACAGGTCCGCTCATGATTGGCAGTGGAGTTTTACGGTGTCGAGTTGCCAGCCCGGCGCCCAACCTTCCACATGCATGCACTCACACCTAGGGCCAATTTAGAGTGTCCAATCCACCTACAGCACCTTCACTTACCCCTAGGAGGAAAACTCTCCTTTCACTCAAGCACCTGGCCACCATTACCAAGGACCACTGGGTTCCAAACATTGTGTCTCAGGGATGCAATTTTTCCTTCCACACCCTACCAACCCCAAAAGGGTTCCCAGATCTACCTCCAAATCAGTGGACAGAGGCTCAAAAGCAAGTCCTTTCCCTGCTCTCTCTGAGGGCAATAGCGTTCCTGTAGAACAGATAGGCCAGGGTTTCTACTACAGACTTTTTCTGGTGCCCAGAAAAGAGGGCACCTCGTCCCCCATCCTCAATCTTTCCATTCTAAAGACCTTTGTGGTGATCCCAAAATTCAAAATGCTCACCCCATGTTTTCCAAGGATGCTTGGCTAGCCACCCTAGATCTCAAAGAGGCCTACCTACACATTCCTATTAGGGAATCCTGCAGGAAATATCTCCACTTCAGGGCAACATCTCGACACTTTCAGTTCTCTGTGCTTCCCTTTAGCTTATCTACTGCTCCCAGAGTTTTCACAAAATGTCTGTCTCCGGCCATTGTCTTTTGCAGACAAATAAATATTCAGATTTAGCCATACTTAGACGACTGCCTTATTCAGACAGACAGACAGGAAAAGCTGCTGAAGCACCTGGCCTTTGTAAAGACCCTTCTAACCTCCCTAGAGTACACAGTCAACAAAAAGAAATCCAAACAGGTGCACACCCAAAGGATAACCTTCCTGGGAGCAAGTCTGGACACAGCATCCCAGATGGCATACCTTACTCCAGAGAAACAAATTTTCCTGAGAGCCTACTTCTCTCAACTAGCCACCAGGCCCCCCAGCTAACTGCAAGAAAGATCCTGCAAGCTCTGGGATTCATGGCATCTTGCCATTCATTCCATATGCCAGACTGCATATGAGGAAACTTCAGTGGTACTTAAAGCCTTTGGTGCCAACACTCTCAAGATCTGGAAACTCTTCTACCTATAATTCCTTGCCTTGTCTCAGAAAAGATTTTCTTTGGTGGGCAGCAGCATGTTCCCACAACAAGGGAATGCCTTTCTCCCCACCCACCGCCGCCTAGACCCTCACCACAGATGCATCTGACTACACTTGAGGTGCACACCTAGATGGTAGGTGCATATAGGACCAATGGAGCCCACAGCAAATCCCTGTGCACATCAGTCAGAAAGAGATGATGGCTGTGCAGCACGCCTTGATAGCTTTCAAGTCCCTTTTCTGTCCAGGGGCTCTCGTGATCACAACAGACAACACCACTGTGATGTGGTACATCAACAAGCAGAAAGGGGCTCACTCCTACCATCTATGCAGGCTGGCCATGACCCTTTGGCACACAGCCTCTGCCATGCAGTTGCACCTGTTAGCACAATTCCTACCAGGCTGTCTCAACTCTCTGGCAGACCAGTTAAGCAGAAATCTTCTGGACCCGCACAAATGTCAACATAACAGAAGTACCTTCACCCTAATAACTCAGAAATGGGGAACCCCGAAGGTTGACCTCTTTGCCTCCCACACCAACCATCAGCTCAGCAAATTCTGTACCAGCGAGCATCACTCCATGGCTTGGAAAGTGGATGCCCTGTCCTTCCCTTGGGTCACTCTATCGGTCTATGCCTTTCCTCCCCTCCCTCTCATCCAAGGGTATTGCTCAAAATACGGGAGGAAAAACCAAAGACCATGCTTATAGCTCCAGACTGGCCCCAGCAGTACTGGTACCCCTTGCTGTGCAGCCTGCCCCCGCTACCCCCATGGCATCGTCCTCAGATTCCAAACCTCCTGACCCAGAGGGAAGGGGAATTCGTGCATCCCCAATTGCAGACACTCATTTTGGCAGCTTGGCTTACTTCCTAACCCCGAACCAATCTGCCATTCTCAGTAAACAGGTTCTGGATGTAATTCATGAGGCCAGACATTCTAGCACCAGAAAGTCTTATGCTGATAAATGGAAAAGGTTCTGCACCTGGATCCAAGCTAAGGGAGCCAATATGGTACAGCCCTCTCATCCTGGATTACTCAGCTGACCTTCTACACAGTGGGCTCTCTTTCTCCTTTGATCAAAAAGTTCCTAAGAGGGGCTAGCAACTTGAGGCCACCCAGAAGGGCACCAGCACCAGCTTGGGACCTTAAATTTGTATTGGAAATGCTCACCCTGCCCCCTTTCGAACCAGCTTCTTCTGCAGAGCTAAAATTTCTTTCCTGGAAAACAGCATTCCTTTTGGCCATCTCTGAAGAGTCTCTGAGCTGCAAGCACTCATGGCTGTGGAACCCTTCATCATCTTCCATGCAGACAGGGTATCCTTTAGAACTAACCCATTCTTCATGCCCAAGGTGGTGTCCAGTGTGTGGCTCTCAACCAATCCATTCATTTGCCCACCTTTTTTCCTAATCCCCAGAACAAGGGGGAAATGATTCTTCACTCTCTAGATGTGCACAGACGGCTCAGATTCTATCTAGACAGGACTAAATCCTACAGAAAGTCTGATCAACTGCTGGTTAACTTTGCTACAGTGGCAGAAGGAAAAGCCATCTCCAAACAAACCATTTCCAAATGGATAGCACACTGCAGCCTTTTCTGCTACAAACAGCATGGAAAGCCTCCCCCCAAGGAGGTCAGGACACACTCCACCAGAGCAGCCTCCACCTCTGCAGCTTTCTTCAGAGGAGTCCCCACCAGGGACATCCTGGAGGCTGCCATCTGGACATCTGTTCACACTTTTACCAAGCATTACCACCTGCCTCTCTTCCCCAAATCAAGGGCAGGGTTTGCCTCTGCAGTCTTGCAGGGCATCCTAGCCAGCCCCTAGTTTCATTGACTGCCTCCACCCTTTTCCTCAGCTTTGGGAATCAACCCAAATGTGATGACTGCAACGGTGAAACACGAAGAACATAGTACAGTTGTGTACTATTACCATAAATGTAGATGTTCAAGTGTATTCACTATTCCAATCCTGTTTTCCCTCCCTCCATCCCCCTTTCCTACTCTTTCTCCTTTACTTACCATTCTAACGTGTTGTTCTCCTTAACTTACAAGGGACATATTAGTATTTATTTTCCACTGGTGGGGTTCCTTCCACCAGAACCTGGCCTCCTACTTGGGGGCTCCTGACAGGTTAGTGCAAGAAAAACTGATGTAATGGTGTTGGCTGCCTTACTTTATACTACTGACGACCTGACGTCAGTCCTCCAGTGACAGCAACTGAAGCAGAAATACAAAGTCTCTGGTATTCAGGCTGGCTGATAGCTACCCTAGCAGGGATAACCCTAATGTGATTACTGCAGCAGTGAATACACTCGAACATCTGCATTTATGGTAAGTGTACACAGCTGTACTTTCTGCCATATGTCCCTATAGAGTGTATAGCCATTGCAACTGCTTCCCATTAACTGTCATAAGAATTTGTTTAAGTAAACAAATTTATATTTTTGTATGCCTTGGGCAGTGCACCCATTTGGATTCAAAGTAGCAATTAGTTGTTAGGGTGCTACATATGTTTATGAAAGCAGCAGTCTAGTAACTCTTCAGCCTGTCATTGCCAGGGTCGTCTTTCAATTCAAATTGTGCAGCTTTCAAAAATCCAGTGCCTCATTTGCTGAGGCATGTGGAAACTCCATGCGCAACCACATATTTCAGAAACACATTGCAACACATGGTATAATTGTGAAAAAAAAACAGATCTAGTCACTTTTTTGTTAATGGAGACCCATATGTCAAAAGTGTCTCTTTTCATGAACTCTGTTGAAGCTGTAAGACATTTAAGTGATTTAGTGAGTCACAAAGCAAACAAAAACTGAAAAAAAAAAAAAATAATAACTAAAATCTGAAGGGTATGTATTCAGTGTTTATTGCTGCAAATGCCATGTTGCCAACCGAAATAAAAGGAATATTTATATTTATTTATTGGCATTTTGTTTACCAAGATGGTCCATTTTCAGTGGAGGCCCAGTGAGAGAAGCCCCACAAAAAACAAAAAAAGCACACAAACATAGACATAGAACAGGAATTAACATTTGTGAAGTTCCATAAAAGATGCACATTGGAGAAGTAATTCAGAATTAAAGTACAGTAGAGAGTCCGTTATCCAAACTAATTGGGACCTAGGGTAGTTAGGATAATCAAATTGTTTGAATAATCAAACATATAATTGAACCAGATAAAATACTGCTAAAATTTTTTTCTGCACATAGGAGTACACTTTTCAACCATCCAACGATTCCAATGGACAATAAAGAACATTGCTCACACACAAGCTGGCTACAAGCTCAAAAACATGCTCAGTCAAATACGTATATAATTTCATATTCAAACTTTATGATTTTTCCTACCCGAAAACTTTGGATGGATGGTTCTGATAATTGACACTTCTGATAATCGACGTTCGGATCATCGACTCTACTGTAGAGGTAAAACAGGATTTGGCAATAGTTAAAATTGAAACAAACTTATAATACAAAGTGAGACAAGTCATATGTAAAAGGCTAACATTGTATGACACTTCTGACATAAAAGTAGTATGTTATTCAAGACATTCTATAGTTAGTGGTCATTGAAAATAGGTAAGAAGTATATATAGTGAATAACAGAAATAGAAATGAGAATATATTCAAAAAGTAGGGGTAGTCAAGTTTTAAAGGACGGGGAATTGGTGCAAGAGTAGATCAGACAAAAGATAGTCTTGTAAAGAACTTTTGAATGATGCAAGGTTTTGATTAGATCTAATTGCTAATGGTAAAGCATTCCAGGCTTTGGCTACAGAGTAAGTATAAAGAAGTTGGCTGGCAGGTAGTATAGGCTTGTGCATGTGCCAAAAGTTCATTCTCAGATCTGAGAGACCTTTTGGATAGATAGTTATGAAATAATGAGGTGAGGCAGGACAAACTAAAGGTTTGTAAATTAATTTATGCGCAGTTGATAGTTGCAGGTATGAGAGAGTGTGTGGGAGTTCAAGCCACTTAAGGGAGTGTAAAGCTATACAGTGATGGGTAGAATGTTTAGCATTTGTAGCAAACTTGGCGACTTTGTAATAACACATTTCAAGCTTAGTTTTTAGGGACAATTGTAGGTTAGTAAGTAATGGGGCACTGTAAATAAGAGAGGGAAGTAGATAAGTGGTAGCAAAGGTTTGTTTTGTGGAGGGGCTAAGAAAGTGTTTGTGCTTATGGAGAATGCCTGGCTTTTGGCGAGTCTTGTTAACATTATGCTGTGTGTGCATGTCATATTTTAGCTGTTCATCTGTAATTACTCGCAGTAGTTTAGTGTAAGTTACAATTTCTGTTGTTGTTTTTTTTTTCTTGAGGGCAAATGGACATAGCTTGATCTTATTTGAATTAAGTGACAGGTGATTGCTACTTGAGCGAGGTCTGTATGGATATGTTGCAGATCAGACATGGAATCAACAGAGCAGATGATAGTAAAGTCATCAACGTATTGTGTTAGAGAGCACTGACTGAATGAATTAACTCATTCCCTCCAGTACAACTTTTTTGAGTGTGTACCTTTAACTCCTAGTGGGTGTGGCCTGAGCCTCTAAAAATTAAGTTATCACCTTACAATTCTAACAAATACTCATTGACAGAGGTCAGATATCAATACAGTTGTGTTTGCCATCATGTATGCTTTAAGATAAAATATTCTGATACCTTGTATGTAGCATGATTTTGGAATTATTAATGCAAATATGAAAAAGTAAAATTTGACGCCTGGAGGAGCAGTAGGCGGTAACTGCATATGCACCTGGAGGCATCACTCAGATGTAATGAGTTAATTAAGATGCTGAAGAGGCAATGTCTTTTGGCTTATCCCGGTTAGGAGTCACCACAGCGGATTATCAGTCTGCAGATTGAATAGCAGTGGTTTTTACGGTGTCAAGTTGCCAGCCCAGTGCCCAAAGATGCTGAAGAGGAGGGGTCCTAATATAAAGCCTTGAGGGACACCAGTAGGGTTGTTAAGGAATGAAGAGAGGGAGTTCTTCCATTTAACTGCCTGTTGTCCGTCTGATAGATAACTTGAGAACCAGTTGAGGGAGGGAGGGGAGGCACCAATTTTTGAGAGTTTATTTAGAAGTAACGGGTGAGGACTGTATCAGAAGCTTTTGATAAGTCTGTTAATATGGAAGAAACAACTTTCCCTGAGTCTCGGGCTTTGATGACTATGGCCATGAAAGATATCAAAGCAATCATAGTACAATGACCTGGTCTAAAATCACGTTGTGTAGGAGATAGTCTAGTTATTAAGGAGAACATTTAGAAATCGTACATGAGTGCATGTCTCAAGGAACTTGGAGATGGGGAGATAAAGGCTATAGGATGTAGTTGGAGATATCAGAAGAATTGCCGCCTTTATGGAGGGGTGTAATAAATGCCTTTTTCCAAATTTTTGGGAGATAGGATTCAAGGGTGGATTTGCTGACTAGTATCCTGATAGGGTAGGTAATGGCATCAGCAGCTAGTTTTAGATATTCTGTGGGTAGGTTATCAGCTGCATTGGAGCTAGGTTTGAATTTAAGGAGGAGTCTTTTTATACTAATAATTGGAACTGGTTTAAGTGTGAATGTGAGAGTGTTTTTGCTTTCGCTTTCCTTCAGTCAGTGAAGGCTTGAGGTGAGTATAGGATTATATGATTTCCAGATAAAAGCTACCTTGAAATACTGTCTTCGAATGATTGTTGTTTCTTTTGCAGGTTATTTCCTGGCAGGTAGTGCAGATGGGAATGGTCCAATAGGTTTAGGTAATTAAGTTACTAGGTTTCTTCGAAAAAATTATAGAGAAGCTGAGCTACTATGAGGGGGGGGGGTCCTTATGCTGCATGCATGCCAGTAGTTAAGCAACATAGCTACCACATATTGTAGAGTTATCTTGCTGTTCCATAAATTGTCTAAACTTTAAAAGGTAATAACCCTACTTTGTGGTAGTTCAATTCTTGAGAGAGAGAGAGAGAGCAGTATTAAAATTATCCAGGGTGGAGAACGGACTGCTGCACCACTGGGTTGAAAGGATTCAAGCAGTTCTGTGTGTGTGTTTATATTTATTTTCTTTTCCTGCCTGTGTCTTCAGGAGAAATTGGATATGGGAGTAGATGCATGAATGTGCACGCAGTTACGGGGGATTCAATAAAGGAGAAACGACGTTGCTGGGAGCTAGGTAACAAAAGGGAATACAATTAACATCTACCATTTTGTATAAATGTAATTTTACATTGCCAAGTCCTGAGTGACACTCATCAAAGAAAACAAAATTAATAAATATGTAAATAATTTAATATCCATTAAATGATTTGAAATAACTTAATGTATATCCAGGCATTATGTAGCCAGGGCCAGACTGTGGTCAACTGGAGCCCTAGGCAGAAGGACTCCACAGCACCCCCCATACCACCCAGTGTCCCCATCCTTGTCTGCCTACACCATCCAGATTACTTTTTTCTTCATTTTCTTACAATTTGTCTTACTCTTCAGTTTGTGTTTTTGTCATTCAACACATTTTAAAGAAATCATTTCTTTACTACAAAAAATAAATACTGGAAAAGTGCCCTTGCTAGAGTGGTGCCCTAGGCAGTCACGTAGTTGACCACTGCATAAGGCCGGCTATGTATGTAGCTGATACTCGTGGACATTATTTAGCTGCTTCACAGCATAATGCTAAGTACTGGTTTGCAAGGAAAGAGCCCAACTTCAACATAGGCCATGTTTGTAGCTTCTCATGCTTAAAACAGTGCAACTGATTCCATTTCTCCACATTACTGTTAACAGCCATGTAAATCCCATGCCTAATGGCATATTGGGAACACAAGCTTGCCCTAGTGTATCATTGTATCATCTTTAGTTTTCTCGTTAAAATTACGAATGACAATTTTGTGTAACAGATATAACATAATGGAGAAAATTTCTTCAGTTTAAGTGGTTTGTTTATTGTGAAATGCAAAGTTAAAGTTTACTTCCCAAAGTGAATTTAAAATAAGCATGTTTAGTAATTCATGGTTCAATATCAAAAACGTATAAATTCACAGTTCTGTCAAAATCCTTTTAACTGGAACAGAGCGGTTCATCTGGTAGTTAAGGTCATAGTACTGTAAATACATTGCCATGTTGTTTTCCACAGGACTTTCTTCTAATGATATTCTATACTTTCACAGCTTTCTGTAGCCACTTCTGTTTTATTGAGAAGGTATGCTTGGTTGGTTTCTCTTCATAATCTCGAAATGCTGAAATACCGAATTTCAGCATTCCAAGACCATGAAGCCAAAAATTTAGAATGCCGAAAGTGCATAAGAGCGAATTTGAATATCTCGAATCTGCACTTATGCATTTCTGGTACTTTGCGTGTAGTGTTATGGTGCCTGAAGTTGCAGTTGAGTGAGTGTTTGTGTGTGTTTTTGTACATTGTATGTGTGGGTAAGGGTAGGGAGGTTTAAGTATGAGTGTGAGTGTTGGATTTGTTGGTGTTTGTGTATGTGTGATGTGTATTTGTGTGTGAACGAGTGGAGAATG
This sequence comes from Protopterus annectens, assembly GCF_019279795.1. Classification (NCBI taxonomy): domain Eukaryota; kingdom Metazoa; phylum Chordata; order Ceratodontiformes; family Protopteridae; genus Protopterus; species Protopterus annectens. Next base: position 784,175,962 of record NC_056746.1, on the reverse strand, counting down.
CCGTGGTGTGAGTTTTTATTTATTTTTTTATGTTATGTGCGACCTCGGAGTTGGTATATGTAAGTAGGGGGGTGGGGGGCTTGCCCCACTGCTTATATGTAGTGTAGGGTTGTGTGGTTTGTGTGCTGTGGGTGGAATGGTGTGTGTGTTATGTGGTGTATGTATGTTCGTGATTGTGTGATTCGTGATTGTGGGTTTCGGTATTGTAAATGGTTCAGCTTCATGGTCTCAGAATGCTGAAATTTGGTATTTTAGTATTTCGAGATTATGAAGTGAAACCACTTGGTTACATAACCAGAATTTTTCCTGAGGATTTAAAAACATGAGATTTTGAATGCCTTTTCAAGTTTTGAATTTGTGTTTGGCCCTGCTGCTATCCCGATTCTCAAACATTGGGAGGATAGGGGTAAATTGATGCACGGGGTATCTAGAATGTTTTATTTTCCTAGTTCTCCCCTAACAAGGCATTCTACTTCAAAGGGCAAACCAAACAAAAATCCCATGCATGAGCTTCTCTGCTCAAACCTTTTTTCTGTAAGCTTCAGGTGTTAACTTAAAACATTCCTATAAATTTTTTTTAACTGTGTCATAGTTTAAACAATCAGTATCAGACTGTTTAGAAACAACAGTTACAGCTTTACCATGGAGTAAGAGGGTCAGGAACCGTACCCAGAGCCCTTGATCAACATTATACTGTTTATGTACCTTTTCAAATATATGAATAAAACTATCAAAATTCTCACCCTGTGTAAATTGTGGAAGAAATTTACTGCCATTTAATGCTTCTGGGGTTCGGTTATTCCATTCCCCATTACCTCCATGACCCTGGGGAAGAGTCAGCATCTCCTTCTCATGTTGACACAGCTTCTCCTTTTCTTCAGCCTCCAAATACCACAGTCTCTCTGATTATTCTAATTCCACGTGTTTGGCCTCCAGTTCAACTCTCTAACTCCAGACGGATTTTTAAGTCCTCTGAGGAAAAGTTGAACTGTCCTGTTTCTGAGAGCTGTACATCACAATGCCAGACTGGTTGTCTTCCTCATTTCTGGTCTGTGCTGCAGCTATGGTTAAGGCTGCAGTAATTTCCCCTTTAGTCAGGGTGGCATGCAGCAGTCCTTTGGCTTGGGACATCTCAGCCAACTGGTTCCTTGTCAGCTTGCCATGATCCTCTACTGACATCCTTGCCTGCTGTCCCTGACTAACTAAGCTAACAAAAAGTAAATAAATAAAACTCTGAATGTCTACTTTGTGGCTGCTTGAGAGTACACATTTTAGTGTCAACTGCTTACAGGCTACAGGAGTTCAGTTAATATCCCACCACTGCTCACCAGTATGTGATGTCCCCACTCTGGGCCAGTAATCAGGCAGCCTGAATCCTCACCACTGACACTGGAAAGGGGCGTGCACTTTGAATACAAATGGATTCACTCAGTATTTCCCGATGCAGCTCTCTGCACCAAGTTCAATTTCCCTTCAGAGCACACAGGGCACAAACTCAGCACGGGGCCTAGGTGAATCCATCTGCCTCTCCATAGTTCCCCAATAAGGCTCCCCACTGGCACGGTGAAAGCAGTCATTTATATCCCTGTTCCAAGTAGCTGACGCATGCACTCTTTGAGATTTAGTTTATACACACATACACACACACACACACACACACACACACACACACACACACACACACACACACACACACACACCTGGGAAAGGCTAGCATAGATTACCCTCTCTACCAACTTTGCCCAGACAGTAAGGTAGATTCACTGCCACCAGTCAGTTGCTATAAGGCTTTTAAAGGGTATCCAATTATACTGAGTGAAATTAATATTACAAATAGTAATGCTGACCAAACAGCAAGGCATTCAGGAGTGGCCAGAGCTATCACCAAATAAATATGTGCAAATACTCTTAAAGCTGAACTATTTTCTAAAAAGGACCAGCCACAATGAAAAGTTTAAATATATTTAATAATAAATAATAGAAAAAAAAATAATAAATATATGTTTACAGTAAACCACAGAGTTCAAATTACAGGAAGTATTGAAAATAACATTGTTTTTCTTTACTTGTATGAGTGCCAATCAATCTCTAAGCTAAGCTTCAGTGTATTCCTGACTGAATCTAGGAGAATTACTGTTCCCTAATGACTTACTTGATAGAGCAAGGCACAATGAAATACGTGAGCAGTCTTTCTAGTCAGGTTCCCAAAAACAGAGTACTCAATACTCAGAGATTACTCCCTGTTTAATATAATATCCAAGATGGCTTGCAGAATTACCTCATCTGGTCACCTGACTCCAGGTTCTCACAGTATTCCCCCTTTTAAGCTGAGACAGGATTTTAGCACAGATGGCTACAGTACACATCTAAATGTTTATGAGAGTGTCTGGGGCTTCCCCTCTTTTTACTGAGCTAATGAAGAAAGGCTTCTTCCAGACTCACTGTCTCCATTTCTGTTCAGTGCCATTTTAATGGTTTAACAGCTCATTCACATTTCCCTTAACTTTCTTAATGTAAGCCAACTGGTTAACAGGGTTCCTGTCAGCATTTTGAATGTTGAAAACTCCGAATTTAAATTCATCGAACTGAAATGTTAGAAATCTCAGAAGACCTAACTGACGTAACATCGATTTAGTTCTCAGTGAAAGAAATCGGTGGGCCGTCATCAGAGTTTGCTCTTTCCTCCACTGTGGTGCAGTGTTGGAGTTGGTATATTTAAGTAGGGGGAGTGTGGGGGGCAAAGCCCCCCACTTCTGTTAGTGGTTAAAGTATTAATTTTTTTTTTTTTTTTGCACGGAACACCAATTTCTTTCCCTGGGAAAGAAATCGATGTTCCGTCAATTCGCTCTTTTGAGATTTTGAACATTTCAGTTCAGCGAAATTGCATTTGGCGTTTTCAGCATTCGATGTGCTGATATAGACCCAGTTAACCTCTGCTGTCCCAGTATCCTCTGTTAAAACATATGCATTTAATTCAGATACAGTAATAACATGTACATTTCTTTTCATTCCAGCAGGGTGCACTGTTGATACATTGTAACACAAGCAAACTTACAAATACATTTTTCAGCACAAGCATCTGTACATATCAGTTTGATATACAAATGACATATTATTTGCAAAATTCCAGCTAGCTGTGCTGGCACCAAGTAATATATCCACTGCCCTACTTCTCCTGGCATGGCTGGCAGTAACTCCCATCTTCACAGTGGGAAACACTTCAAATAGTTCTGTTCATGTCCTTTTAAAACAGCGATTTGGAAAGATTCAGTTTGAGACATTATTGTAACCATGCCTGGATGATAGAAGCATTCATTTATACATTTCCACTGTTTCCATCAATACCCAGAGAAGATTCAGAAAGAATTATGAAAGATCATTATAGTGACCCCCTTTTTGGCCCAGGCAAAGTTGGCTATCCCTTTTAGTGGAATTGACCAAGGACAATTACCACAAGCTTCCTCACACTGTGGATCTGTCCACACTGGGTCAGAGGTGACTGGTGCACCCCAACTTAAAGCAATTGCTACTGACAGCCTGGATAATTCTATCTGATACATATTAGCACTTGTTCATTCAGGATGTACAGCAGGTAGTGAAAGGAGGAAAGAAAACCTGCAACTAGAAAATCACATGTTTACAAGTGGAAGAGATTTTGTAGGTGGTGCCCAACTGTTATCAGATGACCTGGTATATGGTGTCTTCTACTCTTGATTTTGAAATATTTGTGTCAATGTGCATCTGTGATCATTTCAGCTTGTTTGCCAATGGATGTCCCTCTTTTGTATTGTTTAGTGGTCTAAAAGTTTATTAAAGGAGCGTTAAACTTAAGACTCCCTTGAACACAAATTCCTCATCCCTTCTTGAAAAATTGACCTCATCTCCTTTTGAATTTGCCTTTCAGGCTGATTTGAAGGTCATCACTAGAACTGTTTTGCTTATTGCTGTGACATTTGGAGATCAAATCTCTGTGCTGCAAGCTCTCATGTTGGGTCAACCTTATCTGCTTTCCTACAAGGACAAGGTTGTTTTACACACCACTCCTTTCATGCCAAAAGTTGTTTCTGAATTTACCCTGAATCAGTCCCCCAGTTTTCTTTCTAGAACCTACAAACAAAGGAGAGAAGATTCTGTATACCTTGAATGTGCGCATGTAGCTCTGGTGCTACCTTGATAGAACTAAGCCCTTCGGGAAAGCTAGACAGCTGTTTAATTGCTATTCTTGGGCTAAGAGGGCTCAACATGTCTCTAAGCAAAGGATTGCTTGATGGTTGACCTCTGTTATATTGTTTTTTGTAGATTCCACCATGACAAATCTATTCCAGGCAAATTTAAGGCACTTTCCACGAGATCCTTATCCTTTACTTGGAAAGGAGTGGACTGTAGAAGCATTCTAAAGGCAGCAATTTGGTCTTCTTTTTATACCTTTACAAAGCACTACAAACTGAATTATTTCTCATGTTTCAGTGCAGGCTTTGAGGACTATTCTCCAGGGGTTTATCTGCCATCCTTCCAGGTAGGGTAAGCTTTGGGAATCTAGCAATATGTCACTGAAACAGTGTGAGTGTTGAACACAGTACATTTGTGCAAGTCCTACTTAACAGTAGATGTTCGAATTCCACAGCACCTGCCCATCATTCCTCTTATTTTATATATAGTTTGATGGTGTACAGCCTTGTTGAGTTGTTGGTAATTTGTGTTGCTGTTTTTCGACTAAGAATTGGTTGGTTTCAGGCAAATCTTGTATTCCTGGTCCTTCTTAGTTTGTCCTTATCAATAAAAGCCTGAATACCTGGATTTGTATGGCAGGGGTTAGGCTTCTAATGGGAGGGGCTTAGCCAGTCCCCTATCACAGAGTCACAGGAGGTGATTCTGAGCTCTGGAAAGCTGCCGGTGTGGGTTTTTGTGCAGGCACAGAACTCGTATGCCACTGAGATGGTGCAAAATTAGAACGTCTACTGTTACAGGTAAGTAGGACTTGAGCAACTGTACTTTCCCAATTTTGATGTGAGCCCAAGATCCTTTTAAAGAGATGTCAGCAACTTAATAAATTCATTTAGATACCCATATTCCTTCAGTAGAGTAATGACAAGACCTCAGTCAGCCCTGAAAAATTGTTTTGATCATTAAAACATAGCATTAAAAATTGTTGGGATGTTAACTCTGACGTTTCTAGGACATTCATTGTTTTTATGAGATTGTTCAACATTGCCCTGATCATCCTGAATCCATTTTGAACCATCTTGGCCAAATTTGGTATGATGCTGCCAAAATAAACATAAAACTGTAGTCGTGGTTTAGAATAGATATAGGATGGTAAGTCTATGGTATCAAAAGATCTTTACCTTGCTTAAGAATTACTGTAGTAATGGCTTCCTTTCATGAATGGGGGGGGGGGGGTCTTGCATCTTTGCAATATTCCAATAAACAATTTTAGAAGAAGGGTGCAAAACTTTATCCTTAATCTAGATATGTACCTCCATTGAGATCCCATCTGGCCCTGGCATCTTATTCTTAGCTGTTCTCTTCATTGTGCCTATAACTCCTTAGTTATGATCCCTCTAACCAGTTGAGTAGATGCTACATGTGCCACTGTAGGAAGCTGAGATATATTAAAAATTCCTGCCTCCCATTCTGACCCTATTTAATCAGTTCCTGGGGGATCGTGCACAGTTTGCCTTAATATGAATGTTAAATTTTTAGTACTTCAGGGGGTTATAGGTCAAGTTGTCAGTTCTATTATTTCTGATGCTGGCCATATTTCTCACTTCTGGTAACCTCTGAATTTTACTGCAACACTTGTTAAGATTTATGGAGTGCGCATTAATTAGAGATTTGGCAGTGCAGTTTGTGCCTGCTAATTTTTGTAGTCTAAGAACTTTATTAGCTTTTTCTTACATTGCACATTTTCTGCCTCATCTATCTTTCTCCCCTTCAACTTCATCCTATTCAAGCTTACCTCTTTTTCACAAATCTGTAAGTTGAGAGCCCACCACATCTTGCTGTTTTCTTATTTCTTGGTCTGTATTATTTGCAGTGAACCTTTTACATATTTCCATAACACACAAGTAGCGGCAGTTTTATTCTAGGTATTGAACATAAAACCAGATAAGAAAGTTTTTAGCTTCACTTCCAATATAATCAACCTACTTACTCAGGTGTAGATTGGCTTTCCAATGCCTTTGACGGTATCTAGCATCAAGTTTCAATGTTGCTATGATGGGAGAGTTGTCCAGTCTCATAGAGGAGGAATGCCCGAAAGTATAAAATGTGTTTGCCTGTCCATCCCCCATGGTCACCTTATGAACATCTTCCGTTCCTATTGTGAGTAAAAGTATGCTTTAGTAAGCATCAATTATGATACAGAAGCAAGAGTAGCAAGCAAGAGGGGCCTTTGATTACTTAACAGGTTGAATTTAAGCTCCAGTCCTCTCTTTCCCGAAGCTGTATGCCTTCAAAATAAAGTTGTTTAAACTTAGAACATGCAAGCAAGACTGGAGATATTGATCCTGGGGGTATATAGAGATTTATCAATGAAAACAGGATCTGTAAGTATCTTTCCTCAACCAGTATGCAATGGCCTCCTCCATTTTCAGTGGTAGCCAGCTCCAGTGGACATGTCCTTTTAGCCAGATGACCACTTCCCTATGCCCAATCCCCATCCATGTATGCTGAAAAACCCAGGATTGTAAACTTGTCCTTTTCATTAATTAATTTTGATGTGCCACTAAATGTTTCTTGGACAAATATGTCAACCTCAGCTATTTTCAGGAGCAGCAAAATGCTTTTGTACCCTATTGGGCAAGCCAGCCCATTAACATTCTGAATAAGTAACATCATCTTTTCACATGCTTCTATTCCATAATCACTCTATATGAAAAGTTGGATTTTATAGGCCAATCTTCAGACGGTATGCATTTATGTAGTTAATTTGAGTAGTAGTGCAAACTCAGGTCATGAAAAGCAGAAGCTTTAGGCTATCAAAATACAAACCAGAGCAAGTAATTATATAGAAAAACATATTTTAACATGGAGAATGATGCAATCCTTTAAGTCTGAGCTAGTAACAAGGAGCGAGTCTGTATTAAATAACCGAAGAGGCGTTTCGGCAACACATAATGAAAGAATGCACTAAACCTCGATTGTTCAGAACAATGATTTCTTTCTCTGGGAAAGAAATCGCTTGGCCATCCCCATAAGTTTGCCATTTTCCCCACTGTAGTGCGATCTCAGAGTTGATATTTAGTTGGGGGGGATGTGAGGGATGGAGCCCCCCACTTTGTTTCTAATGATGTTTTTTTTTTGTTTTTTAGACGAGCAGTTTCTTTCCCAGGGAAAGAAATCGCTGATGTCAGCATTCGCGGTTTTGTGCTTTTGCTGTTTGTGTCGCCGAAGAGGTGTTCGCTGAAACGCCTCATTGGTTATTTAATATAGACCCCAAAGAGCCACTAGCAACAAAATACAGTTAGGGAGGGACAAAGCCCTCCTAAGACACACCTCCCCAATTAACTTCTTTAATGCTGTTCATATGTTTTCACACAAGCAGGTTACAGACCATAACTTTCAACCTCTATATCTTAATCCACACATCCAAGCATATAATGTTATTATGTACTTAATGAGCACCTGGCTTTGTTCAACAAAAAAAAAAAGAAAGAAAAGGAAGAAAGAAAGAAGCAGCCTGACATTTTGTTTTTTCATATAGTCCATGCTATCCATCATAGAGCAATACTGTTACAGGTGGTTCAAATAACAGATTAGTCAGTTTGCACTATCATACTATAGGTGTGGATGGGTCATCTATGTTCAAGTTTTATCTTTATTATTTTTCTTATTGTCTTATTTGTTCCATTGGCGACACTTTTGTAAAAAGTAAGAAAGTTGCAGTCCTGTGCAATTTGTTTTCTCTGCAAGGACAAGCATTCCTACGTGCTTTTAGCTGCTGACAAGGCAAAAGTTTTGGCAAATCTTTTTTTTTTCAGCTGCTTCTGGGGAAGGAAAGGTGGAAGGACTCAGTAGGAAAAAAAACTCTAAGTTAGGTAGGGCAGATCCATCTTGTTTTTCCATCTTTTTGCCTGCATTACATGTTTAAAATAGAGACACTTTCTACGAGTTTCTGCTAAAAAAATTATAATCACACAAAATTCTATTTTCATTAATGTTTACTTCTTTTCCTTACCCAATCTCCAAAATGATACCTTTCTTCCACCATGTAATATTCAAATCATAACTAAATAGATCCAAGATAGCTTTGATTTCTTGAGAAATGTATAGGTGGTGCACTCACTCTGTTTCAAGCATCTCCAGCAGGACGTCCGTCCATTTGCCTAACTTTCTTGCTGTAAAATCCAGACAGTCTGCCCATTACACTTCTTTGGGACTCCTGAAAAGTATTTCAATAGATAACTTCTCCATGCAGTTTGTAACTTTGTCATTAATTGTAGCCAGCTAAGTCAAATCTACTGGAATTGCATTGTACACACCAGCCATCTGGTGAGCATACCTTCTCAACCTCTTAGAGCAGGAAACCTGGACAAAGCCACAAGTAATGAGGGGACAAAGGCCCAGCAATAAGGACAAATGTTAAGTTGTCAATCTCGCCTTCATTCTTGCTGGATGGTTCGGAGCCGATCCTCGGCTCCGACTCGGCACTTGCTTTAGCTTGAGAACTCCTTTTACCAGCTCGAGGCAACCCTATATCCCATGATGCAAGGTGGAACTACCTCCAGATCTCGTTTGCCGCTTAGCGAAAGAGGTCTCCTTTGCCAGCTGAGGTAAGTAATTTTTTGTCAAAAGAGAAAAAAGCTTAGTTAGGGATTTATTTCCCCCTTGTTTCAACTTTCATAGTCTGTAGTGTGTTTACAGCCCACCCTATTCCCTTATAATTCAAAACTTTTAAATTCCCTTGGTAATTGTATAAAAGTTTAGTTAGGCCTAGACCCCATTGGTTAATCCCTACCTGTGTGTGTCTGTTAGGGGATTAATTGTGTGTGTTTGTTGGGGTTTGTGTGTGACTTCTTCCTTAGAAAAATGTCAAAGGAAGGCAAGGTCTCAGGCTTCAAGAAGTGTGACTCGTGCTGTCAGAAAATGTCTCGGACAGACGGTCACACTTCTTGTGTTTACTGCCTGGGGCCTTTGCACCTGCAGGACTCCTGTGCTTTGTGTCACTCTTTTAGCCAGAGAGTCCTGCAGGAACGGAGGAATAAGTTAATCCTCCGTGGCTTACTTAAGCCAGAAGGTTCTCCCTCTAAAACAGGGTCTGGTAAACCTTCTAAGCCACCGAAGGTTCAGGCTACAGTATCCAAGCCTCCTCCGGTGGCTCCGGCTCCGTCGGAGCCGAGATCGGCTCCGGCTGGAACCGATCTATCTACTTCCAAAGTAGTGGGTTCGGCACCGATCGGTTCCGACACCCGGTCTACTGTGGCCTTGTCGGCTCCGGCTGGAGCCGACACCTTATCCAGCATCGGAGCCGAGAAACCTTCGGCTCCATCTGGAATTCAGGGGACTTCGGCTCCGATGGCTTCGTCCCGAAAGAGATCTCAGTCCCCTTCATTGCAGAGTATCCACTCGGCTCCGGGGTCTCCTCTTTTGTCAGAGCGGAGCCATCGGAGCCGATCTTCGAGATCTTCCAGGCTGTCTGACCACGACTTAGAGAGGGTGGTAAGCAGGCTGTTGAAGTCGCAGGCACTGGCCCAAATGCTCCATAGCCCATCTCAGCAGACTTCGGCTATTGTTTCACCCCTTGAACTTCCTCCTCCGACTCCACACCAGAGTTCGGAGCCGGAGCTTCTCGGGACAGCGACTGTTTCGGCGCCGGAGCCGATACATCCTTCGGCTCTGTCATCCTTGGCTCCGATCTCCTCCTTGAGGCCTTCCTTGGAGGGATCCGGTCGTCGGGTTTCCCTTGTCGGCTCCGAGGGGGCTAGTGGCATCGGACCCTTGTCCGACCCCGCTCTCCCTCTCGGGGCTTCGGCTTTGGTAAGCTCGGCACTGACATCGGCCTCGGAGCCTTCCCTCTCAGTGGAGCCGGGAATTCCTGTATCCTCGGATCGGGGATATTCCGGGCTCCCGGGGAGGGGAGCCTTTGAGGTGATGAGGAGTGTCCTGGCTACTGAGCCAGGTCAACGGTCCATCCCTCTAGCTCCTCCCTCTTCGGTGCCTGTAGACACCTCTTGCCAGCCTCTTGCTCTCAGGCCCAGGGATCCATCGCCCCAGGTTTCCCCATTGGGAATTTCCTCCTCTTCGAAGTTTCTCCTGATCCGCAGGTGAACCCCCTCGGAAGAGGATGTGTAAGAGGAAACGCACAGACTCCCCCGAGTCTACTACATCTGATACCGACTTAGATGAGTCGGAGGGTTCCCCACGATCCCCCTCTGAGGATGTCTCCTTTTCAGACATCCTTGAGCTCCTCAAACAGAGGGGGAATTGGCCATCCATTGATCCCTCCGAGGATGAGTCGGTATACCTGGAGGCTTTTGGATCCCGACCCTCCACCTCCTGGGTGTCTCCGCCTTTCGACCCACTTATGCAGGTAGTGGCTCAGAAGGCGTGGGCAGCTCCAGATTCTGTGGAACCTGTCCCCAGGAGACCATCCAAGTTTATCACGGCCCCTACGGACAAACAGTTTCTTTCCAAGGGCATCTCTGTGGATGCTATGGTGGTGGCGGCCACTAAGAAGGAACTGGCGGATCCTTCAGTACCTGTCCATCCTCCTAACAAGGATTCTAGGACCATGGACAGGTATGGAAAGCGGATGTTTTCTTCAGCGACCTTTGCTATGCGTTCGCTGAACTACCTTTGTCACTTCACCAGGCTTCAAAGAGATATTCTCAAGGAACTGGGTGAAGTGGTCCAGGATCCTTCTGCTGCTGGGGCTCAAGAAAAGATTGCCTCACAGCTAGCAATCCTGAATTCCCTATCCAACTCCTCCATGTGGCTCATATCCTATGCGGCCAATGGAGCGAGCAGGGCCGCAGGCACAGGAGTTGCTCTTAGACGCCAAGCCTGGATGCGGCTTTGTAATTTTGCGGACCCCTTTAAGGTGTCCTTCACTAATACCCCCTTTGATGGTTCGGCTTTGTTCGGACCTCAGGTGAAGGATACCTTGACCAGGTGTGAGCAGGACGGTAAAACTCTTTCTGCCATTGGAGTCCATTTTTCCACCCCTTCTAGACCATATCCCAAGGGTCAGAAGGGAGGGAAGATGTGGTTCCGCAAAGCCCAAGGAGCTACCGGACACACGTGGTCAGTTTACCCCCAGTGGCAGAGGGGTAACAATAATAGATGCCGCCCTAGAGGCAGGGGGGGGTCCTCAGAACCAGGGCAACAGGGAGTCTCTTCCTGAGAAGCCCTTTCAGCATCCCTGAGGTGTTGCCCGACTGTCCACCCTTGGAGGCAGTCGGGGGAAGGATTTCGCTGTACCCAGTAGCCTGGCATTCCCTCTCACAAGATATGTGGGTACAGTCGATCATATCCGAGGGTTACAAAATCCCCTTTGAAAGGTATCCCGTACCTCAACAATCCCTTCCAGACATCTCACCCGGTCAAAGGGATTTGGCAGAACAGGAGGTTTCAAAGCTCCTAGGAAAAAGAGCCGTCCAGACTGTGCCGGCAGACCAGGTAGGATCCGGCGTCTACTGAGATTCTTTTGGTCCCCAAAAGGACGGGAGATTGGAGACCAATATTAGACCTGAGCAGTCTAAACAGATTTGTCAAGAAGGCAAGATTCCGGATGGTCACGCTTCAGTCCATTCTGCCCTTTCTGGGCAAGGACAACTGGATGTGCTCTATAGACCTTCAGGACGCGTACTATCACATAAAGATTCACAGGCACTCCAGAAGGTTTCTCCGCTTTCGGCTAGGGACCAGTCATTACCATTTCAGAGCCCTGCCCTTTGGCCTCACTTCAGCCCCCAGAGTGTTTACCAAATGCATGGCAGTGGTCACAGCTCATCTGAGACGTCAAGGATTCCAGGTGTTTCCTTATTTGGACGACTGGCTCCTCTCCGCCACCACCAGGTGTCAGCTTCTTCAGACCAGAGACTACACTCTGCAGCTTTGCAGGAGTTTTGGGAATTTCAGTAAATTTCGAAAAATCTTCTCTGCTGCCTTGCCAATCTATCACCTTTATAGGCGCAGAATTAAACACTGTCAAAATGTTAGCCAGACTAACAGATCAAAGAATTCTGGACATCCAAAAATTCGTTCGGATTCTATTGCAGAGCAACAAGGTCAAAGCCAGATTTATACTGAAGGTTCTAGGTCTTATGGCTGCAGCCATTGTTCTTCTACCACTGGCTCGCTTCCACATGCGTCTTCTGCAGTGGATGCTATTCACGCAGTGGTCGTACCACAGTCTCCCGATGAGGCACGAAATCTTAGTCACACAGTCGTGCAGAACTCATCTGAATTGGTGGATATCTTCCTCTCTTCTTCATCAGGGCCGACCCTTTGTTCCCCCTCCTCCAGTTGCCACAGTCACTACGGATGCCTCTCTGATCGGGTGGGGGGGGCATTATCAGGGCAGGATGGTCCACGGGACGTGGCAACCCATAGAATACCATCTGCACATAAATGTCCTGGAGATGAGAGCGGTGCTTTTAACGTTGCAAGCCCTCAACGACTTTCTTCCCACGGGGACTATTGCAGTACAAACGGACAACATGTCCGTGGTCTGGTACATCAACAAGCAGGGCGGGACCAGGTCCTATCCGTTGTGTCGAGAAGCTCTCAGACTTTGGCAATGGGCAATCTCCTCTCATCGGTTTCTGATAGCAACGCACATCCCCGGCAGGTCCAACCTCTTGGCGGACAGGCTGAGCAGATCCATTCTGATGCCTCACGAGTGGTCTCTCAATCAATCTGTAGTGGATCAGATTTTTCTGAAGTGGGGCACTCCTTGTTGCGATCTTTTTGCTACTCCTCAAAACAACAAGTGCCCCGATTTTTCACCCTCTTTCCCCTTCCAGGCCAACCCCTGAGAGACTCTCTAACCCAGGATTGGCCCCGGGGACTTCTGTACGCTTTTCCTCCTTTTCCCTTGATTCAACAAGTCATTCAGAAAGCCACCTTTTTGAGGGCCAAGTTGATTCTCATTGCCCCTTATTGGCCTCGACAAATTTGGTTTCCGTCTCTGCATCATCACCTTCTGGTGCAGCCCTGGCATCTGGACCCAGTTCCGGATCTCTTGATCCACCAGTCGGGTCAGCAGCACCGGGCCATTCATTCGCTCATCCTCACTGCTTGGTTGCTCCACTTCCTTCCCTAGCCAGGCTACCGATGATTTCTAACTCAGTCAGAGACATCTTAGTGTCTTCTTTAAAGTCGTCCACTAGGACTGTTTACGCTAGCAAGTGGCGACGTTTTTCTATTTGGGCAAATTCCAGGAATATTGATCCCTTTACTGCTCCTGTACATTCTGTTTTAGACTTCCTGGCGGAGGTTTTTCATTCAGGATCCTCGTCATCTACAGTTAAAGTACAACTGGCTGCTATTTCCAAGTATCATGTTGGCTTGCATGACAATAACATTATGTCTCATAGATTATGCAAGGCCTTTCTGAGAGGAGTTTTTCTCCTAAAGCCACCTATAAAGCATCCTCCTCCGCAATGGGATCTAAACTTAATGTTGGCATCCTTGATGCTACCTCCCTTCGAACCGTCTGCTTCATGTTCTTTGAAGTTATTGACCTGGAAAACTATATTCTTACTGGCTGTCACTTCAGCAAGAAGGGTTTCGAGATTCAAGCTCTCTGCATTCGTTCCCCTTACTTGGTTTTTCATAAGGACAGGGTATCATTAAGAACGAACCCTTCCTTTCTCCCCAAAGTTGTGTCTCAAACCAATATTAACCAATCTATAGATCTACCAGTCTTTTCCCAAACTATTCCGACAGAGCTGAACAGAAGCTTTATTTTTGGATGTCCATCGTCAGCTCAGGTACTATTTGCATAGAACTAAACAATTCAGGAAATCGGACCAATTATTTGTCTCCTATGCAGAAAACAGGATAGGTCTTCCAGTTTCTAAAGTGACCTTATCCAGATGGTTGACTTCCACCATTTCCTGTGTGTACTCTCTCAGAGGCAAGCAGCTATCTTCTAAACCAAAAGCACACTCAACCAGGAGTCTATCCACTTCTGCAGCCTTTCAGGATAGACTACCCATTGATACCATTTGTGCAGCAGCTACTTGGGCCACGCCTCATACCTTTGTCTCTCATTACAAGTTGGACTTGGCCTCCAGAGATAGGGCCAGTTTTGGTTCCACAGTTCTCAAGAGTCTGTTCCATTGAGCCACCCGGGATACAGGTGCTAGGACGGTCCCATCCAGCAAGAATGAAGGCGAGATTGACAACTTAACATTTAGAAGTTATGTACCTACCATAACGTTCCATGTTAGTTGTCTTCTCTCGCCTTCTTTCTTGCGTCCCTCCCTCCTTCCCCCTGGCCTGGACAGATCTTGAAGAGTTCCTATCAGGTTATTTTCCTCCTGAGCCTTCATATGAGGACTCTTATTATGAACTTGTTTTCCTAATTATGTTAGGTTAGTCCTTAGCAGGGTAGGTTAGCTACCAAACGAGATCTGAGGTAGTTCCGCCTTGCATCATGGGATATAGGGTTGCCTCGAGCTGGTAAAAGGAGTTCTCAAGCTAAAGCAAGTGCCGAGTCGGAGCCGAGGATCGGCTCCGAACTATCCAGCAAGAAAGAAGGCGAGAGAAGACAACTAACATGGAACGTTATGGTAGGTACATAACTTCTAATTTTTAAATATTGCTCTTACAAAGTTAGAAAGTAGACAGAACAGCATGTTTTGTATTAGCATGACTTTTCTCAAGGGAATGAACTCTGAAACTCAAATGTCTGTCATTATTTTCTGACTTAAATCTTCAGTGATTTGCTAGAAAAATTTTATTTTATTAAAAGTGGACCAAAATTATGAGGCAAAAATCTGAACATTCTGCAAAAATCTGTATAGTTGAGAGGTATTCTGGGTGGGTATAATACAATTCCAACAGGTGTCAATTTCTGGGCATGAGACCAAGATATAGTCCCTACTAATCCATCACTTTTTCTCCAAATATTAGTAGTTTTAGGAGGGATTAAATGGGATGGAGCTAAACTTTGAGTCAAAATCAGGGACAATTGAGTATGTCCTAAACAACTGTTAGCTATCTTTCTGAATCTTTCTAACTGCTGAAGCTTTCGAACTGCTGAAAAAACATCAAAGAGCTCATTGTATTCCAGTGATTTACTGCCATCTTATAGCTAACAGAAATAACTACATTTAGACATATGTGTGTTAGTAGATATCCTTAGTTGAAAAAAGTAACTTTCTCTCGATTTGTGAGCTAGAGCTTCATGCTTTTCATAATAAAAAAGAACAAGTCAGTACTAACACTTATAGGTTCATAGGAGGTTACTAAGCTAATGGGCATAGAGCCTTTACAAGCTTAGCCATGTTATGCCCGTGTTCCCTAAATGACCTTGGTTAGATGGTCGTTATTTTCAGAGCGAGTCTATGATCAGCACCAAATGCCCCTGTCCAACAGAAACATAGGTATCACTCCTGGCGTGAATTTAGTTTTCTATCCAATTGTCTAGGTTGCTGTTGAATAGGGTTATTGAGGAGCACTGCTTCATGTGAATTGGGAGCTTATTCCAGAGGAGCGGCAATCCCTGGGAGATGTATTGGTCTCTCCAGCATGTTCTGCTAATGTCACAGGCTAGGCTGAGATCCCTGGAGTGAGCGACTCTTTTCCCATTTGATTTGCAGATGTGCAGCATTTTGGTCTTTCCATGTAAGTTATGCTTTTGAGGCCCTGAATTTTCTTGATTAGAAACCTCTATGGTCTCTCCAGCTGCAGCAGGTGTCTGGTGAGGTACATGCAAAAGAGGGGATTGTATTCTATTAGTGGTCTGATGAGGGTTGAGTACAGAGTTATAACATCCTTAATCTTGGATGCGATGTTGTTACTTATGAGCTGCAGAACGTAGAAGGCTTTTCTTACTGCCGGACACATGGTGATCGAAGTTTAGATTGCTGTCAACCTGTGTTCCGAAATCACACACCACTGGGTTTGAACTTGGGGGGGGTGCTGTCAGTATTGTAATTTGCAGGGACGTCCTCTTTGCCAAAGGAAATAATAATGCCCTTTTTTGCATTGAGCTTTAGTCTGTGGCTTTGGCACCAGTTGTTTGTCTGTGCTAGCCCCTTTTGTAATATGTTAACATCATTTGGGGACTCAATGATTGCACCCAGTTTGCAATCATCAGCGAACTTGGTAAGCCAAAGGCCGTCTACTTTCACTTTGACTTATGAGAAATAGATTCCAAACAGTAGAGGGCCCAGCACAGATGCTTGTGGTATTCCACTGGTAGCTGGTCTACTGGTAGAGGTGGAACCCCCAGCTTTGACCGTATGCTTTCTGAAGATGAGCCAGTTGGCTACCCATCTAGTGATGTATGGTTTAATCCTCAGCTGGGAGAGTTTCTCAAAGATTGGGAGATTGTGTCAAAAGCTTTGGCTAAGTCAGGATACCTTCTACCAGCGGATTTTCTTTCTGTGATGCCAGGAACATGACAGTAGATTTACCTGTGGAGTACCAGGAGCCTACCTGTGGATTTACTTGTGGAATGCCAGGAGCATGAGTGTGGATTTACCTGTGGAGTACATGGAGCCTAGCTGTAGAGAAGTACCAGGTACCTATGTCCTACATGTAGATCTCATGAATTCTATGTGGAGTAAGAAGTACTCTGTTAAGAATTTCCAAGAAAAGATTCTCTAGAAAGAGCAGATGAAGATTTCTTTACATGATGACAATATATTTTTTTTTTTTTTCTGAAATATAGTGTGCTGTATAAAATTCCAATTTGACCTGTGGATTTTAGTGCTGTATGAGATTTTATTCAACTTAGATCAATAAGATCTCACAGTTGTTATTCTTGATAATACAGAATTTATTTAATCTAGTAAATGATGCCATTTTATCTATTTCCATCATGAGTTGTGTCTTTGGGAATAAAAACTGTGTAATAATTTGTACAATTAACCAGTTATTTGCATCTAATTCATATTTATACATTAGATAATTGCCACTTAAAATACTAGGTCTTTTATCTTTGTTTCCTGTTTTAGTAAGATTAGTACTGTTGTTATAAACGCTGGTGTATGAATATGGAATATAGAAAAACATAACTTCCTTAAAACTGGATGTTATGTCAAGAATTCTGGTGCGACCGTGTTTATAAATTTATACACATCTGAGAACCTAAATAATTTCTGGATTTGGAAATATATTCTGTTAATAAAATCAAAATCTTCTTCAAGATTTTGACTGAGTTTATTGTAGATGGCATAGTCAATTACAGTGAAAATTTGTTTTGTGGTTTCTTCAGACATTATATTACATCTTTGATCTCCAGCTGTAATAGAAGATTAAATTGTTTTAACTTTGCCAGATGTAATAGGCATTAAGGTCTTACAGGTTATACTAAGTAGTGAAATTGGATGATAAGAACATCATCTGGGGCCTTTATCTTGTTTTAGAACTGGAATGGTTAATGTATGTTTACATGGCGGAGGAATGCAGTTAATGTTCTGTACTTATTTGAATACATTTTCACAATAGAATTATATTATTTGGGAGTATTTTGTGTATTTCAGTAATAATTCCATCTGTTCCCAGGGGCTTTAATATTCTTTAACTTTAGTTCTCTTGTCCAGCAGAAACATCTGGTTTATAATTTAATATGTTTAGTTTTTTTGTTTAAGGATAGAGATGATTATTTATCAGTATTTTTCGTAATGTCTGCATAGTAATCTTTAAAGGCATTTAGTTTAATTTACATGATACTTTCTTTGTAATGCTTGGATTTCTTTTGCATGTTATTTGATTATGTGTGGTCATCATCTTGGATCTTTGACCAGACTTATGTAACCACTTTGGTGTTACCGCAAGTTAAGGCTTTTTAATTTTCTTTAAAAGTATTTGTACCTTATGGGCTAAAATCATTTATAGGTATTATTTAATTATTTCATTACATTTAAATATTTCTTTTGTGCCTTATGTATTTTTAGTATAACTTCATTTTTTTCTAGTACCTGCGCAAATTTGTTCCAATTTGTCAGTTTGGCATCAAGTAATGATCTGCTAAGTAAGAAAGCTTTTATAGAGTACTAATGATTATGTTCATAATTACCCCATTATTTGAGTTCATAAATTCTCGACTTTCATTTAACATCCAATCTCAGAAACTTTCCAGTTTAGTCATATACGAAGAATCCTTATAAGAAATTGTTAGTTGGAATGTAATTGCACTGTGGTCAGATAGTGGACAAGATATTATTTTAGTTTAGTTGTTAGAAGCAGATACTATATTTTTTCTGGTTTGGATTCTAAAACCAAAAGAATAATGAATATAAAATAGTTTCTGGAAAATCATTTTCCATCCTTCAAGTTTGATTTTATTCTTTTGCTTTTATTTAAAATTTGTTAACCTGGGTAGAGCACTGATCACAAATGACCAGTTTCATTCTCAGCCTGGGAAACAATCAAGAAAGGTACAAGGAAGTAACATTTACATTTGTCAAAGCATAGTAGATTGTACAGAGAATAGCTGTCCCTGGAGGAGTGGTTTCAGCCCAGAAATTAGTAGTTTATTGGCCATTTTGGGCTAATTTCTATCGCTTTCATTTCCCTGATATAAAACCCGCATTAGCACGGTTTTGCGTGCTGGGCAGTGCCGGTTAGCTAGGGTATAAGTATTCCTGGCTCCACAAAGTCTACTCTTCAATTTTACCCTTGGAACTAGATAAACTTTCAACTTAAGCACTCAAACCATTCACTTTTCAGCCTGTCACTTCTCAAAACTCATAGCAAACACTAATAAACGTTAGCACTAGACCCCCCCCCCCAATACTGTAGAGAAGGACAAGGCTCTGTATTCGACCTTACCAGCCAATCAGTAAAACAGCTCACTGTACCTATCCAGGCATGTCCAAAGGGCAGTTTCAGGTGTACTGTCTGCTCCAACTGGTGAATCTGGGCATTTTGAGGCAATGTTGCAACTGCCTCATGTACACAGACAACCCCCTCCTCCTACCACCAAATACTAATACATGCAAGAGATGCAATTATACAGCCAAACTGGAGGCTAAGCTCTCTCAACCCAAGACTGGACCAGACAGTCGAGGAGAAGGGAATTACGTGCATCACACCACCAGTCTCACATAGACCTGTGAAACCAGCACTGGCGAAAAACACACACAAATACAGAAAAACATACTCGGAGGCTCTAAATAAAAATTTGCAAAAGCAAGAGAGACCCCCAAAGCAGACATCCAAGCAACCTCCACCCCCCAACACAAACCATGAAACACATACTTCACAAAACCAGTGTGCCATGCATTCTAAGCCCTTAAGGCAAAATAACATACCCAACACACTCCCACTCACTAGGCTGAACAAGGAGAAGGTTACTATTAGCTGCCTTTCGGGTGCCAAGATCCACCACATAACACAAGCACTCATGTCACTCCAGAACAAGTACAAATATGACTCTGTCATTGTCCATGTTGGTGTGAATGACCTGAGCCGTACCTCCCTGGACTACATGAAAAGAGACATGGAAGAGGTCTCTGATCACGTAGCCCAGGCTGGTATGACCCTGACCCTGAGTAGCATCCTGCCCTCACCAAGAGTGATACCACAGTATAAAGAAAAAAATCTCAATTTCAACAATTGGCTAAGCTTCTGGTGTCATTCAAAGGGGATCCAGTGTCTGTCAGCCTGGGATGACAAGCTCGACAAGCAACGCTGCTTCGCTAGAAATGGCTTGCACCTGTCACCCTTAGGCTTTAAAATACTGGCCAAGGCTCTTGCCACCCCCATAGTGCCTTTTTTTAGGCAAGGCTCAAAAGACAAACCCACCGCCATAAATAGCACAAGTAAGAAAAAACTCAGGGTAATGCTACTCAATGCCAGAAGTCTAAATCTCAAAATGCATGCACTCGAGGCACTCCTCAGTATGGAGAAAATCGATATATGTGCAGTAACAGAAACCTGGATTAAGGCTTCAGAGAGCACCGTAGCACTACCAGCCTACAACTTATACCATACATTTCGGCCACAAAACCCGGACCGAAATACAAAAGGCGGGGGGGCCGTATCCATATTCATCAAGGATACCCACATCTCCAGGTTAGTGGCACAGCACGATGCTTCAGAGATCATCCACGTGCAACTAACAGCGGACAGAACTGCAATTCAAATTGTAGCTTGCTACAGATTACCCACCATGTCCCAGGACCCCCCATTCTGCATTTCTGGAAACACTGGGAAACATAAAGGTCCTAACAAAACACCCTGATATTGGGTGATTTCAATTACCCAAGCATTAACTGGGAGAAATACTCAAGAACTAACTCCCTTGCCCAACATTTCCTAGAATTTATAAACTCAAATGCCCCGGATCAACTGGTTAACACCCCCACCAGAGGTGACAACATATTGGACCTGGTCATCATCAACATGGGCGACCGGTGTTCCCCACCGGAGGTCAACCCCTCGCTGGTTAGATCTGACCATAAACTAATCACTCTGGATATCCACATTCCGCCCCCACCCCTGGTCAAAGAAACCACCGTGAAAAACTTTTCAAAAGCAAACTTCATGTTACTCAAGACAGAGGTGGAAAGTTTCAAACCCACCATGCTAAAGGATAATGCTGCCCAAGCTGCAAAATCCTTTACTAGTGCACTCTATGGGCACCTACAAGAATGCATGGATCATGCTATCCCAAGCAAAACTAAGACTCACACCTCCAAGAAAAGGAAACCAGTCTGGTGGACCCCTGCCATAAACAAGCTATACAATAGAAGGAGGAAACTAGTACAGAAAAGAGTAAAATCCCAAGAGGGGAAGACATCCCTGATCAGTATCAGCAAGAAACTATGATCCCTCATAAAATCATCCAAGGCCAGCTTCGAAAGAAAAATTGCCAAGGACTCCAAAGAAAACCACAAGGCATTCTTTAGCTATGTCAAGAATCTAAGTGGCAATACCCAGATCTGCTCGGAGTTAGTGCAGAATGACACAAAATACACTGAACTGGCCGATATCGCCAACATCCTGGCAGACAGGTTCAATGCAAACTTCACCCCCAAAAGGGCCCATCAACCATACTAGAAGAATGTAGTGCCCCTGAAATCACAGACACTCAGGTTAAAACAGCCCTCTCCAAAGCCAGAAACACAGCATCAGTGGGACTGGATGGTTTCCCAGGCTGCATCCTACACATGCTCAAAGATGAACTAACCCCTCACCTAAACACACTGATGTAATGGGATCCTATCTCGCCTACATTCATGACAGATGGGTTCGAAGCCGATCCATCGGCTCCGACTCGGCAACTTATACACTAGCACGAAGTCTCTCATTGGCTGGGCTACTCCCTATCCCAGGATGCACTACACCTGCTTCCCCAGATCTCGTTTGCCGCTTTACAAGCTGGACGTGGTCTCGACTTGGCTGGAGCTAAGTGGTTCTTTTTACCTTTATTGGTCCTTGACCTTGGGGTTTTTGTCATATATCAACCAAACAGCTGTTTTAACAGCTATTCTTTATACTATTTGTGACTTTTGAGTGCTTGAGTGTCTTCTGGTACTTTATTTTTTTCAGTCGGGCAAGGCCCGTTTAAGTTAGAGGGCCTTTGCCCTACCCTTGTGTACTATTTAATTTTAATTTCCCTTTGTGGTTAATTGTTTTTCGGGCCAAGCCCGTTTAAATTAGAGGGCTTTGGGCCGTTGGACTTGTTTTGTCTGTTTGTTTGTGAGGTAAATTTTTCCTAAGTGCTTTCGCCGCGCCAGTGTGTCTCGCTTTTCAGTTGGCGCTTTTTTGTTATAGTGCTTACTTTTTGTGGTAAAGTCATACTTGTTGTAGGGCCTGTACTATGTCTAAAGAACAAAAGTCAGGTTTTAAAAAATGCACTCGGTGCAGTTATAAAATGTCCATAACAGACAGCCATTCAATCTGTGTTTATTGTTTGGGGCCGAAACATCTGCAAGAGACTTGTAGCGTATGTCATGCTTTTTCTGCTAGAGTTCTTCAAGAACGTAAGAACAAGCTGATATTGAAAGGGCTTATCAAACCTTCTTTTGAGGAAGCCTTAAATCCTCCTGTTGCTTCCAAAAAGAAAAGATCGTCGGCACCGACAAGTCCGTCGGAGCCGACTTCTAAAAAGACAAAATTGACCTCTTCTTCCTCGGCTCCACTGACTTGGGGGGCGAGGGTCGAGTCTGCCTCGATACCTCCTACTTGGCTCCATTGCCTTGGGCCGCAAGTTGGAGTATCGAAGGTGAATCACCTCCATCGGTTCCAATGGCTTCGGGCGGTGGAAGTGTGCAGCTCATACTCTTCCCCCTCGGCTCCGAAGAAGGCTCCCTCGGTGCCGATGGTGGTCCATGATGTGGTGGAGTCGGCGCCGATAGTTTTGGAGCCGTATCGAGCCGGTCCCCTTCTCTCGGAGCCGAGAAGAAAGTCTTCTCGAGTGTCTACCTCCTCTAAATCCTCGAGACTGTCAGATTCGGACCTGGATAGGGTTTTACAGAGGCTATTCCAGTCTCCAGTGTTTACTAAAATGGTCTCGGCTCCAGCACAGTTTGCTTGAGCCGATCCCCCTCAACACATTTGATTCCTCCTCCAACCTCTTGAGCCATTGGAGCCGGTGGTGGTGGAGCAATGTGGAGCCATACGGTCGGAGCAGAGACCCCTTACAGGCCTCTCGACTCCGACTGTGCTTCCTACCCTGTTCTCCGGTTCAGGGTTTGGTACTGCGACCTCTTCAGCCGGGCCCGAGGGGAATACTTTGGGATTGGGTGCTTCGGTGCCTAGTCTTCCTCTCGGAG
Source organism: Protopterus annectens (assembly GCF_019279795.1). Taxonomy (NCBI): domain Eukaryota; kingdom Metazoa; phylum Chordata; order Ceratodontiformes; family Protopteridae; genus Protopterus; species Protopterus annectens. The sequence goes on along the minus strand of NC_056746.1, from coordinate 784,153,058 downwards.
CATCGGCTGCTGGAATTCCCAGTGCCATCGTGGCCTCTAGACCAGTGACCTCTTTGGATTCTGGAGGTCCGGCCTTTGAGGCCATGAGGAGCGCGCTGGCCATGCCTTTGCCGGTTCAACAAGTTTCTACCTTACCGTCCCTAGAGTTGGAGACTGGTGCCTCTGTTGTGTCACAGCCCCCCGGCAGCGGGGCCCCAGGGCCTGAGGATACCCCCATCGGAGGTTCCCTTCTTCCTGGTGGTCCGTCCGAAACTGCTTCGGACGAACCCCCACGGAAGAAATTGTGTAAGAGGAAACATGTAGACTCCCAAGATGAGTCTATTACATCGGATACTGACCTCGATGACGCAGAAGGGTCCCCCAAATCATCTTCGGATGATATCTCCTTCTCAGATATCTTGGAGATTCTGAGACAGAGAGGTGACTGGCAAGCCAAAACCCCTTCAGCTGAGGAGTCAGTCTTCCTCAAGGCCTTTGGGGCCCAGCCTTCCGCCTCCTGGGTGTCTCCACCCTTCGATGAACTCCTTGATTTGGTTTCTCGAAGGGTGTGGGAACACCCTGATTCTGTGGAACCTGTGCCTGCGAGGCCCAATAAATTTTTTGTCAGTCCCCCCCAGAAGGAGTTTCTCACAAAGGGTGTGCCTGTAGGTGCTTTGGTGGTGGCTTCTGCCACACAGCAGGACGTGGCAGAGGCTTCGACGTCTATTCATCCTCCTAATAAGGACTCTAGGAGTATGGATAGGTACGGGAAGCGTACCCTGTCCTCAGCGGCTTTTACCTTACGGTCGCTGAACTACTTGTGTCATTTTACGAGGCTCCAAAGAGATCTTCTCAAAGAGCTAAATGACTCTCTTGTTGGTAATCTACCTGAGGCGCTGGCCCCGACTGTTGGCGCACAGATGACTACCCTTTTTTCTATCGTTAACTCGTCCATGAGGCTCATTTCGTATGCGGCCGAAGGGGCGAGTAGAGCAGCGGGAACAGGCGTTGCCCTCAGGAGGCAAGCCTGGTTATGCTTGTGTTCGTTCACGGAGGCCTTCAAGTCTTCCTTCGCCGACGCCCCCTTTGATGGGTCATCTTTGTTTGGACCCAAGGTGAAGGACACACTAACTCGGTGCGAGCAGGAGGGCAAGACTTTGACTGCCGTTGGGGCCCGTTTTTCCGCTCCTTCCAGGCCTTATCCCAAGGCTGGGAGAGGAGGGAAAATGTGGTTTAAAAAATCCCAAAAGTCTTTCTCTACTCCACCCAGTGATTCCCCCTCCAGAGGCAGGGGGGGGGGGGATTTTGGAAGATGCCGCCCCAGAGGTGGCAGAGGCCCCCGTAACTCTGGAGACCGTGATTCCTTTCGTGGTTCTTCATACAACCAGCGTTCCTGAGTTGTTGCCCGACTGTGCAACTCCGGAGCCAGTCGGGGGTCGCTTTGCGGCGCACCCACAAGCTTGGGAATCCATAACAAGCGATCGGTGGGTGCTTCGCATCATTACCGGAGGATATATCATACCCTTCAACAAACCCCCCCTTTCTTTAAGGGAAATCCCGGACGTACCACCCAGTCAGCGGGATCAGGCAGCATTAGAGGTTTCAAAGCTGCTAGAAAAAAGAGCCATCCAGCCTGTCCCCATCGACCAGATCGGATCAGGAACTTACTCAAAGTTATTTTTGGTACCAAAAAAGACAAGGGACTTCAGGCCCATTTTGGACCTCAGTTCATTGAATCGTTTCGTAAAGAAGTCCAAATTCCGAATGGTCACTCTTCAATCTATTCTTCCTTTGCTGGAAAAAAATGCATGGATGTGCTCCGTAGATCTCCAGGACGCTTACTATCACATTCCCATAGCTCAAGAGTCCAGGAGACATTTACGCTTCCGCCTCTGAGCCAGTCATTTTCAATTCCGAGCACTGCCCTTTGGTCTCACCACAGCCCCCAGGGTGTTCACCAAATGTCTGGCAGTGGTAACTGCTCACCTGAGAAGTCTGGGATTCCAGGTGTTTCCTTATCTAGACGACTGTCTCCTTACTGCCACCTCCGAGCATCTACTACTCCAAGCGCTCAGAGCCACGTTCACCTTGGGCCATTTCTTGGGGATCACGTTCAATTTGCAAAAATCTGTACTACAGCCATCTCAGTGTATTACTTTCATAGGCGCAGACTTAGACACAAAAAGAATGCTCGCCTATTTACCGGCAGCAAGAATTCAGGTCTTACAAGATCAAGTCAAATCCTGTCTCCCCCTACAAAGAGCCCGGCCCATCGGATCCTACAACTGTTGGGCTCGATGGCGTCGACCATACTCTTAGTTCCCTTGGCCAGACTTCACATGCGAATTTTACAATGGCTACTGTCGGTTCAATGGTCCTATCAGGAACTTCCCTTGAACCACTTAATCATAATCACGGAAAGTTGCCGTCAAGATCTTCATTGGTGGCTTCTCCAATCAAATCTCGACCAGGGGCGACCCTTTATACCTCAACGTCCCATTGCCACTGTGACTACGGACGCCTCCCAGGTAGGATGGGGGGGTCATTACCTGGACAGGTCGGTCCAAGGCACATGGCAGATCCAGGATACGCATTTGCATATCAATGTCCTGGAGATGAGAGCGGTACTATTGGTACTCCAAGCTCTCCATCACGCTCTCCCACAGGGCCCGATTACTATCCTATCCGACAACATGTCGGTGGTGGTACATAAACAAGCAAGGTGGAACCAGGTCTTACCCACTATGCAGAGAAGCCATGAGACTTTGGCACTGGGCGGTAGCTACCAACCGCTTTCTAATGGCAACGCACATACCGGGGAAGTCCAATGTGATTGCGGACAGATTAAGCAGGACCATTCTTTTACCCCACGAGTGGTCCCTCAAACAGAGTATAGCTGCGAAAATCTTCGACAGATGGGGTCTTCCTTGCTGCGACCTGTTTGCCAGCCCTCACAATGCGAAATGCAGAGAGTTCTTCACACTGTTTCCTTCTCAGGGACAGATTCCCAGGGACGCCCTGACTCACATTTGGCCCCCCGGTCTTCTCTACGCCTTCCCTCCGTTCCCCCTCCTACCGAGGGTGATACAGAAGGCTATTTACTTGGAGAGCGAGATGATTTTGATTGCCCCGCACTGGCCTCGTCAAGTTTGGTTTCCCTTCCTACAGATGCATGCGATAGAAGGTCCATGGTTTCTGGATCCGGTGCCAGACCTGTTGACTCACCAGTCAGGACGGCGTCATCCGTCTCTCAGGTCCTTGAAGTTGGCAGCATGGTTACTCCACTTCCATCCTTAGTCCGAGACAATGCTCTTTCGCCGGACGTGGTCCACATACTGTCTTCTTCTCATAAACCTTCCACCATCAAACTTTATTCCAGTAAATGGAAAAGGTTTGCTTTCTGGAGCTCATGAGCGGGTATAGATCCTCTCACTGCACCAGTATCGGAGGTTCTGAATTTTCTGGCCTCCCTTTTTCAGTCGGGCTCTTCAGTTTCTACCATTAAGGTTCAATTAGCAGCGATCTCTAATTTTCATGCTTCTTTTGAACCTTCATTGATGTCTCACAAACTTTGTAAGGCTTTCCTTAAAGGGGCTTGGCTCCTTAGGCCTCCTTTATCTCAGCCTGTTCCCCTTGGGATTTGAATATGGTTCTTGCTGCCCTAACTGCCCGTCCTTTCGAACCAGCTGCTACTTGTGATTTAAAATTTCTGTCTTGGAAAACGGTCTTTTTAGTAGCCATAACATCTGCTAGGCGAGTTTCAGAACTTCAAGCTCTTTGTTCTGATCCTCCCTATTTGATTTTTCACAAGCATAGAGTTTCATTGAAATTAAACCCTGCATTTATACCAAAGGTGGCCTCCTCTTTCTGTATGCAACAAACTATAGAACTCCCTGTCTTTTTCCCAGAATTCTCCAATAACGCGGAATATACTTTGCATCAATTGGACGTACATAGACAACTACGTTTTTATTTGAATAGAACCGCTCAAACGCGGAAATCAAATCAGTTGTTTGTTTCTTTTGCAGCGAACAAATTGGGTCAACCAGTAACAAAAGCCTCCATATCTAAATGGATTAAAGATTGTATCATTTTTATTTATTCACAGGCTAATAAAGACCTTCCCTTTCCAGTCAAGGCTCATTCTACCAGGGCAATGGCTACTTCGTAGCTTTTCACTCCAAGTTATCAATAGATGATATTTGTGCTGCGGCAACCTGGACTTCTCCGCACACTTTTATTTCTCATTACAAATTGGATGTGGTTTCTCGAGGCAGAGCTTCCTTTGGTTCCACAGTTCTCAGGAGTGTTTTCCAATGAGCCACCGGGATGTAGGTGCTAGGACGCTGTCCCATCTGTCATGAATGTAGGCGAGATAGGATCCCATTACATCTTTTAGTTATGTACTTACCATAACTTCGGATGTATGGGATCCATCTACTCATTCATAAGTACCCACCCTCCTTCCCCTTCCATTTGGATTTAGAGGAGCTGTAGTCACTTTTTCTTGGCGTTCTTTCTTGAAGAACTTTAGTTGGTTATAGTGACTAATAGTGTTTTCTGTGTTTACATGGGTGTATGAAAGCGAACAAACAAGATCTGGGGAAGCAGGTGTAGTGCATCCTGGGATAGGGAGTAGCCCAGCCAATGAGAGACTTCGTGCTAGTGTATAAGTTGCCGAGTCGGAGCCGATGGATCGGCTCCGAACCCATCTGTCATGAATGTAGGCGAGATGGATCCCATACATCCGAAGTTATGGTAAGTACATAACTAAAAGTTCAAACTCAGCCTCTGCACAGGCTACGTGCCCATAGAGTGGCACACAGCAACAGTTATTCCACTCCACAAAGGTGAAGCCACAACAGACCCCGGGAACTATCGCCCTATAAGCTTGACTAGCTTGGTCTGCAAGGCTATGGAGCGCATCATCATGGATCTCATTAACAGAGATATTGGGAACCTCCAAACACTGGACCCTACCCATTTCGGCTTTGTTAAGGGCAGATCATGCCTCCTATACCTGGTGCACTTCTTTGAGACAGTTACCAAGGCTATAGACGAGGGAAAGGTGGTTCACACAGCCTACCTAGACCTCGCAAAGGCCTTCTACACCATTCCCCATTCTGGTATTCTAGACAAGCTCACCAGCCTGAACATAAACCCCTATATCACGAGATGGGTTGCCAACTGGCTCACGGACAGAACCCACATGGTAAGAGTTGCGGCAGCTAGGTCTGACTCTAAACCGGTTACAAGTGGCATTCCCCAGGGCTCAGTCCTAGGACCCCTCCTGTTCGGCATATACTTCTCAGAGATACAGGCAAGCACAGGCCTATGGCTGACCAGGTTCGCAGATGACTGCAAACTAGGGGCTATAATTGACTCCAGCTGACACAGATATCCTCCAAAAGGGTCTCACTGAGGCAGATACCTGATGTCAAAACCATGGCCTCAAGCTAAATGCCAAAAAGTGCATAGTCATCCCCTTTGGAAAAAAACAAAGTACCCACAAACTACCGCTAAATATGGAAGATGAAATAAGAGATCTGGGGACCCAATTAGATAGTAATCTCCCCTTTTATAATCACATTGCCAAAGTGGTTAGAAAATCCTTCTCTGTGGCCCACCTAATCACAAAAGGGTTTGCATCCAGATCAAAAGAGGTCATTGTGCCCCTCTACGCATCACTCATCAAACCCATCACGCCCCATTTGGGATGTACCTTACAAGACACCTGCAACAGCTGGAAAGACTACAGAAGTACCTCACCAGGAGGATCACTGGCCTCAAACAGATGCCCTATGCAGCTCGACTGAAGAAACTCCAGCTGTACTCGTTTGCGTACTGCCTACTCAGAGGTGATATCTGCCTGACATACAAGGCCATGTCCAACCCAGAATTGATGGACATGCTCCACCTAAAAAAAAACATAACCCCTCGAGCCACACGCTCTAGGGATCTAAACCTCACCACAACAATAAATAGGACGTCCTGGAGGATAGGGCGTGCTGGAGGGATGGATTCCTGTCCAAGAGACTTCCCATGCTCTGCAACAAGATTCCAATCTACATTAGGCAGAGCTCCTCACTAACACTCTTCAAGTGAAACCTTGACGAGTGGATGGGAAACAGGCAGTTTACCCCGGGGATCACTTCAGTCGCTCTGCTGGACAGAGGCACAGGGAACTAATCTAAGGGGGCGGCGAAAGCCAACATATTCCGGCTAGGCTTATAAATGCCTTTGGACAGATAGCCTAGTACCTACCTATGAACCTAATACATAGAGTAATGATGTATAGTTCTAAACAAATTTTTAAGGATTATTCACTGGGAATATATGTGAATATTTACAAGTCAATGCATTCTCATGAGCTACCAGGAGTAAGGAGTAGTGACTTAAGGACACAAGTGAGTGATGAAGTTAGAGAAGTGATGGAATGTAATAGGAAGAAGGGCTTAGGTGATGGGATGAGAGGGATAGCAGTGGTATTTGGCGAGTTTGTCAAGATGCACCTTTACCTGTATGTGAGATTTTGGAAAGAAAGCTAGGTCTTTGATGTGGGAGCAAATGTATTCTCACCATTTGGGCCCTCATCTGGAGAAGCAGTAGTCTGTGCAGTGTGGCTTTTTTAGGGGGTTGCAGTGAAGGAGTTGTGAGGTTGTGGCTTCAAAGGGTATAGGAGGGTGTTTATCTAATAAAGTTGGAAGTGTTATTTAATAGTTTGAATATTGTTACGTTTATTATATTAGTCCTATTTTTGAGTGCTTTAGTTCAAACTGAGATCTTTGGCTGTTTGGCTATACTTGTATCACCTTTACTCAAACACTTGGAAGTCACCTTCTAATATTACACTGTCATTCACTCAATGTTTAACAATGTTTCTAAATATTGATTGATATATCAGAGGTGACAGAAGTTATTGAAGGCTGATGTGTGTGTGTGTGTGTGGGGGGGGGGGAGGAGTAGTTAGTGATTTAAAAAGGGAAATGTTTTAAAACTGTTTCATATCCTAACATATCTTAAGTCTATGTGATGTGATGCAAGCTAAGTTGCATTAAAAATGACTGCACAGAAATTTCCTAAGAAAATTACATATTAAGTTAGCCCATATTGAACTTGGTGTGCAACACAGGCAGAGTTCTGCTATTTTTACCATGCCAGTCTGAACTACTGCTTTATGCCTTTTCAAAGTCCATGAGAAATGCACAGTTTCAGTGGAATGCATGGATCCCCTGTCATCTATTTTCTTCCAATTCAACACATGGAACGTCTGAACTTCATTACCGAATTTGACGCTTCCATGGTTGCAGGGCTCTGACTCCTCCCCTACCTGTAGTTCCTTGAACTCCAGTATATAATGCCTCAAGTCTCATTTGCCACCTGAAGACTTCAGACGTGTTTTCAAGGGCCCTCATATCCTTTGCATTTTCAGTTAAAATTCTTCAAGATAGTTCTAAAACTTTTTCCCTTACTTATCCTCTACTGAGAGAGAGTTGTTTGTCGATAGTTTGACAATATTGTTAGATTTTTGCTAGGATAGAAGTTAGTGTTGCTTATAGTGTTCTTTCTTAGATATATTATTAAGTAGTACATAATCTTTTAGTGTGATAGTGTTTAATAGTAACTTAGGATTTTTTTAATAGTATAAATGGAGGAAAAAAAGACCTACTGAATGAACGTCCCAACAAATTCAACAAATAGTATAATCCACTCAGAAACAGCAAGGTGAGGCGAAACCAGGCTATCATAAAAAATAAACTGCTTTTATTGTAGTATCCAAACATAAGTGTTTTCGCAGTCAAAGTAACTGCTTCTTCAGATGTATAAAATAAGCACCCAATGAACAATTTATATAGGAAATTCAAGTCACATGTTCAATTTCAAAAACAGATGCATTTAACGAAACAGTACTCTTTGTATCTCTCCTAAAAATATACCATACATACAACATTAACTACACAAAAATATATGCATTAAATTACATGTATAAAAAATGTAAATAAATATGAATAACAGGTATTCTGTCTTAAAAGTGGACGTCCAGTTACTTTGACTGCGAAAGCGCTTATGTTTGGATATTACAATAAAAGCAGTTTATTTTTATGAAGATAGCCTAGTGTCTCCTCACCTTGCTGTTTTTGACTGGATTTTTTAATGGTGTTTATCTTTTTTATTATAGTTGCTGTGTTTTCTGTAGCTGAGATAGAGTTTTTGCCTCACAAGCCTTTCATAAATGCTCTGAGTGCGGGCGCAGGTTGCCCTCTCGAGATCTTCACACTTTGTTTATATTCTTTAGCTGCTGCCCATTTGGATACAGAATGTCCATTGTGTTCTTCCTTTAGTGCTAGTGCTTTGCAACTCATTGTGACAAGTTGGTGGTGATGGGTCTCCTCCCTCCACAGACAAGGACCTTGGCTTCTGAGCCTTCCTCTTCAGCCACCCCAGCCAAGAAATAGGACAGGGCTGAGTCTTTTGAAAAGGCCAGAGACAAAGAAAAGGAGAAAGAAAAAAGTCGACAAAAGGAAAAGGACAAATCTCCATCTTTTGCCAGCGAACATTCATCGGATCTGTCAATGCCAGTCAGACCATTACCTAAACTGACTAGGTGGTCAGAACTGAGAGTTTCTCAGTCCCGTCCATCCTTTCCTGTGCCTTGGTTTTCACTGGAACTGGTGAGCCCAAGAGTACATTCTTCAATTTTACAAGAAAAGGGATACTCCAGGCCTTCATCAGTGGCTTCATCTTCTCTATCATCTTGGAGCTTAACAGAGTTTGATGTTAACAGGACTGTCCCTGGATAATGTACCAACCACTGGTCACTCTGCCCCTTCACTTCTTGGTACATTATCCAGGACTGTCCCTGGATAATGTACCAACCACTGGCCGCTCTGTCCCTCCACTTCTTTCACCTGTTGCTGTCCATCCTTTGATTCTGGCAGTTTTGCATTCAACTAATCCCAAAGCATCTCTGTTGGTGCCGACAGTACAATCAGCTTTGACACCTATACCTTCTGGTTGGAAGGGATTTGAAGCCATAGCATTGGTTCCAGGTTCTGGGAAGGGGGATAGTTCATCCCTGTGTTTTTTTGAGCCCTTGGGTGCCTTGGCACTAGACCGCTAATGTATGAGACCAGCTTTGGGGCCAGTACTGATTGGAGTTGAGGTTTCTGTCTCTCTCTCCTTTTTTCTTTGGATCCGGGCACATCCGTTGTTCTGGTGGCAGCTTCAGTCTTTGAGGTTGTTGAAAGGGTTTTGGGTTTACCCAGAGAGAGAATGCGTTCTCCTAGTTTGGCTCCATCCAAACTGCCACTAGATCCTGCAACATCATCCTCTTTTCATCCTGCTAGACAGGGACAGTTTGTGCCACTGGCTTCTGAAACCAGTTGCTACATTAGCTCCCAGTCTGATACTGAATCATCTGGCCTCCCAACAGAATCAGTTCACAAGAAACAGACGTGAAGTGAAAGCACATAGACTCCTCCCCAAAATCATTCACAGGGGATACAGACTTGGATGAAGGCAAGTGTTTGCCCAGGTACCCCTCAGAAGATGTCAACTTTGTTGAAATTCTTGAACTCATGAAACAGAGGGGTGGGGTGGTCTAACGAAGATCCCTCACCAGGCAAATCTGTATTTTTGGAAGGCTTCAATTCCAATTCATCGTTGCCGTCCTGGGTGGTACCACCTGTTGACATACTAGTTGACTTCATGGTGCAAGAGGCTTAGAAGGACCCCGGTGTGGTGGAACCCATTTTCAAGAAACCAGATAATGGAGTAAAGGTCCACTAGTGGATGCCATGTTTGTAGCAGCATCCAGAAAAATGGAACTGTTTGAAGAGAATTTCATTATTCATCCCCCTAACAGGGAGTCAAGGGTCTTGGACCGGTTCAGGAAATGGGCATGTATGTCAGTGACATTTGCTCTTGAGTCACTAAACTACCTAGCTCATGTCATCAGATTTCACTGGGATATGACTAAAGAAATTTCCAAGTCTCTTTCTGGAGTTTTGCCTGCAGATCTCCCAAAGACTGTGGACTCCCAATTTTCAACTCTAGTCAACCTCTAAGGCAACCATGCATCTCACTTCTAACACAGCCAATGGCTCAGCCAGACCAGTAGGCACAGGACTTACAGTAGGATGGCATGCCTGGATGTGTCTTTGTAATTTTGCAGAAGGCTTCAAGATGTCCTTCATCAGTGCCCTAAAAAACAGATCCATACTTTTTTGGCCCAAAGGGAAAGGCACATTTACCAGGAGCCAGCAGGATAGTAAGACACACTCTCTCTCTCTCTCTCTGTAGTAGGGCATCCACTTTTCTATATCTCATGACCCTATTGCAGGAGGCAGAGGACTGGGATAAAGTTGTGGTTTTGCAAGGCACAGAGTTCTTACCAGGATTTTCCTGGTGATTGACATCCACATGGTAAAGGTGGTGGGAATCCCAATGGACATGACCTTAGAGGCAGAGACCAACTGCATAACCAGGGTTTCTGCAGTCCTGTTACTGAGGGGCCTTATCAGCATCCCTGAAGGGTTGCCCGACTACTGCACTCTGGAGGTTGTTTGGCGACACTTATCTTTGCACCCCCAACCCTGGCAAGATATAACAAGACATTTGGGTACAAAATATAATTTCCAGAGGCTGTTCTGCTTCCTTTTCTTGTCCTGCCATAAAGAAGCTCATTTATTCAGAGCTTCCTTGAACCTGGCTTGGACATCTGTGACTGCAAAACTTGGATTGATTCTAAAATCATCTGGCCTACAAAGCAGATAGAAGTATATATTTTTTTGCACTTGCTCTAACCTTTTCAGTGATATTTAACACTTCTGTACTGCATTTATTTATTTGGTTGAATTTATCACTGTTTTTCAGCCCACACTTATTTGTTTGTTTGTTTAACATTTGTTTGCCAGGAAAGCCCAACTGAGACAAAGTTCATTTTCAGCGGAGGCCTGGGTACAAACACTCCAGATGCATGTATTTTTGTAAAGTGGGAGGAAACTGGAGCATCCTGAGGAAACCCATGAGAATGCAGGGAGGACATGCAGACTCCGCACAGAAGGGACCCCAGCCAAGAATCGAACAGGAAGACCTCTTGCTGTGAGATGACAATGCTAACTGCTGCAGCACTGCACCACCCTCTTGTTAAAGAAACTTCATCTGTTTGTTGCTGAATTGCTCTTAGGTTGTTTTAGCAATATCCTGATATTTCCTAAACTCCTCTGATACTGCAAAAGCTGTTTTGAGTGAGACTGCAAAAATATTTCTAAGTTTTGCAAAGTTTTTGTGTGTTGTGAACATTTCTCAGGGTTAGTGAACTTATTTCCAAGGATTCCTGATATTGCAGGAATTCTTACTTCTGTTGTAAAGCATTTGTTACTGCACTTGAACACAAACCCAGTATGTTTTACACTGGAAGGGTTCTTTCGCACTCTGGTGGGAGCAGATAGCTAAATTCAACCCATCCAAGGTGGGAACTACCAGTCAATAGCTTATTGTGTTTTTATCTGATTGGCCTAAGGGTTTAATTTTATAAAAGTCTTTCATCCTGCTTGTATAAAAGCCTCACTTTTGCGCTGAATAAAAATGCTGTTCCTTGTGCTTGCATATAAGCAAAACTCAATAGGTTAAAATCCTGTATAGGAAATGCTCTCCATAGTCTCTCGCAGCTGCTCATAGAGCTGCCAGTTTGTGCAGAGAGTGTTACCGCTGCAGGTCATCTAATAGAATACTAATAAATGCTCTCACTTTGACATTTAAGTGACTGCCCCTTACTCCTTCCCATCTAGAAATTGTGTTTCCTTGCCTTACATAGCATATCCTAGATTCAGACCTGTTGAATCTAGATTGTTTGGCATCACTGTGCTCGTAGACCAGCCATCTTACATTAAGAGGGCCTCCCTGTACCCTTGTGGCAGAAGTGTGTAGCTCAAGACTCATCTGAGTTGGGGATTGCTAGAGAAAGGCTCAGATTTGGGCTTTCCCTTTGGTAGTTGTGTTAAAACTGTTTAAATTTGCCTGTATATAAGCCTCACATTTGCATGGGTTTGCGCTCAGTTTACCAGTGCTGCTCAACATTTGGCAACTTTAGCCAGAAGTCTAGAGTGCATCTGCACTGAAATCCAAGGCATCCACTGACAAAAATCTGAAAAATATGTATATTTTAAGCCAGCACTGCACTTTAACTGTATTTAATTGAATTGCTGTTTGTGAGGAAGTCCAGCTAGCCCACTTCCTTCCCAAATACCACATTCAGAAAAATCCTGCCACAGTGGACGGGAAGTTTCCCATTTCTCCTGCTAGCTTGCTTGGTATGGGCATCCTGAGGCAGTGTAGCAATTGCTTCATATATACTGACAACCTAAAGCAAATTGACACCCTGAGTGAGAGATTCAAATACATTGTGGAATTGGAGTCAATTCTGTCACGTGAAAACAAACTAGATATCAAAGAGGTTGTCAGCATTCACGGTTCACCTTTTGTACAAACCTTACATCTCACAAAAAATAAGGTCACTTCACATAAACCCACATATGCGGAGGTACTCACTAAAAGCCTTCCAAAAGAACAGAGACCTCCCATACGCACCCCACCCATGCTCACCACTAAGCATAAAGAAACCGCATTTAGGCAGTTTTCCATCTCTTTCAACTTGCTGGTTTAAAAGCCTGCGTTTGCGCTTGTTCCCCACCTTTTCTGTAACTGGTCTAGTCCAGGTACAGATTTGCTGTATCCAGGACTCTTTGTAAGCTTCTGAGCCCCCCAAGCCTTTCTGTGTTGGAGGGAAGCCTTCTAGCTTATCAGTGGGAGTGGTAAGCATTAGGTAGCCTATCTACCACAAGAGGAGTGGTTCCTGGCCCAGAAATTGTAGCTAATGGCCGTTTGGGCAGTTTTTCCCATCTCTTTCAACTTTCTGGTTTAAAAGCCGCACTTGCGCTTGTTTCCCACCTTTCCTGTTACTAGCCTAGTCCAGATACAGAGTAGCTGTATCCAGGACTGCTGGTAAGCTTCTGAGACCCACAAGCCTTTCTGTGTTGGAGGGAAGCCTTCTAGCGTATCAGTGGGGAGTGGTAAACACTAAGTAGCCTATCTACCACAAGAGGAGTGGTTCTAGCCCAGAAATTGTAGTTTATTGACCGTTTGGGCAGTCTTTTTTTCCATCTCTCTCAACTTTCTGGTTTTAAAGCCCGTGTGTGTGCTTGATCCCCACCTTTCTCATAACTAGTCTAGTCCAGGTACAGATTTGCTGTATCCAGGACTGTTTGTAAGCTTCTGAGCCCCCGAGCCTTTGTGTTGGAGTGCAGCCTTCTAGCTTATCAGTGGGAGTGGTAAGTACTAGGTAGCCTGTCTATCACAAGATGAGTGGTTCTTGGCCCAGGAATTGTAGTTTATTGACCATTCGGGAAGTTGTCAATCTCTTTCAACTTTCTGGTTTAAAAGACCACATCTGCGCTTGATTCCCATCTTTCCTGTAACTAACCTACTGGAAAGCACTAGAAAGCCTTAAACTGATATAAGCCTTCTAGCTTAAAAGAGAGACTTTGGAGTGATTGAGTATCAGTTTTCTGTATTTTCTTGCTGTACTTAACTGTTTTCTGCCTAAACACTGATTTTCCAGCACTTATTGTGATTTAAAAGCTTGTTTTTTTTACATATTGTACTTGTTTGACTGCCTGCACTTTTAAAAAGTTGTTTTTTGTTTAAATAAATCTTTTAACTGTTGTAGGCTACATACTAAAATGCGATAGCCTTTTCTGATCACTTGTAGTCGTTTAAAGCTGTTTTAAGTGTACTTTTTACTGTTTTTGCCTTATCTTTTCAAAAATAAATTTCTTGATGTTCTTCGTGTTTCACTGTTGCAGTCATTACATTTGGGTTATCCTGCTGGCAGGTTGCCCTCAGTCAGCCTGAATTCCAAAGTCTTGGGTCCTGTGTCGGTTGCTGTCACCCCTTCCCTGACGTCAGGTCGTCAGGGGTATAAAAGATGCAGCCGACGTCATTTTCTTCAGTCTTTCTTGCCGCGCGGTGCCTGAAGCAGAAGCAGTTCGCAAGTGCCGGTTGGCCGACCGACTCCTGAGATTTTCGTGTTCAAATTTCAGATCCAACGTCTTCATTAAAAGCTAAGTATCCCGTTGGGGAAACTTTTTTCTTGCTCCAGTCCGATGTCAGAAAAAGTTAATAATTGTATTTCTTGTGGGAAGCAAATACCTCATAAGGACTTTAATTCTTACTGTATTCCTTGCCTAGGCCCTGACCACGACGTAGCTAGTTGTCGGTTTTGTGCTAGATTTAGCCAACGCACTATTAAGCGTTGGTACAATTTTGCATTAAGCTATTTTGGCTGAAGATTTCATTATACAATGTCGTCAGATAGCCATCTGACAACCGGAGTTCACAAAAAATGCAAAGAAAAAGGTTACCGAGGTCCAAAACCGATGAAGACGCTTCTCCTAAGCCAGTCGCCGGTTCGCTGGTTCTCAGTGAGGCGCTTTCGCAGCCCCTTACACCCACTACTTTAGAGTCGCAGACCGCTACCGACACCCACATGGAGTCGGCAAGGCCGCTAGAAGCTCAATGTATTGGAACCTCGAAGACTATTCCCTCAGATGGGTCCGGAGCCGCTGAGCAGGCATTGGCTTCTGAGGGTGTATTCAGACCTAAACAATTATACATTAAAATGACTTCAGCTTCAAAGGCAAAGACTAAAGCACCTTTAAAGACAAAGAAACAAGTTCAACAGCCTCATGGACAGGCCTCCATGCCCAAAAAACAGATGCTCAAAATGGCCGAAGACTTAATTAGCTTGATCAGGGGTTCCCATCCCCCTCCTGATAAGAGGCCTAGGCAAGAGACAGACTATGAATCTTCAGATCAGGTTTCCATTTCTTCTGATCAGGAATATTCTCTACCTCCCTATGAGGATTCTGATGCTGAAGAATCTTTTCCTTCAGCTTCTCCTCCTGAGGATTACTCTGTTAGGGAAACCTTGCATATCATGAGGGAGCATTTCCACTGAGAGAGCCAATATTTTTCAGAATCTAAGAAAAGGCTCAGAGACTTCCTTTTACTTACCTCAACACAGGCCTCTAGCTATTCCACCTGTGTTTGACATTGTAGATGATGTTTTTTTCAGAGTCTAGACTGACCCCTGACTCCTTACCTCCAGCTCCTGTTAAGCTGGACAGATACTACAGGGTTCCTGACTCTCACAAATTCCTTTTCAAAAACCCTGCTGCAGACCCAGAAACTATTTCTCAGGGTTCCAAGGGGGTCAAGGCTTCCACTGCAAAAAACCCTACCCCCTCTGACAGAGATTCTAGGGCACTAGACAGATGGGGAAAAAAGATGTACACATCTGCTACCTTGGCTATAAGGGCCTTAAATTGCCAGTTTCATATGCTGAAATATCAGCAATATATCATGACACTGCTTAAACAGAAAATGTTGATAAATTCTGAATGTACAGAAAACAAAGAAATGCAGGATTTATTGCATGCAGCTGAACAAGTTGGAAAGCATACTTTGCAATGTGGTTTTGATTCTCTAGAGGCCTCCTGCAGGGCCGCTGTTACGGGTTCTGTCATTAGGAGGCATGCTTGGTTAAAGGAACAAAATCTGCCTGATCATGTCAAAGCAAAATTTTTAGATGCTGCATTACAACATGATACCCTGTTTGGTGTTAAGGCAGAAGAGGTGTTAAAGAAAATGGAGGACAAAGCTAAATCTATGCAAACTGTCAAGGAATTCTTACAGGTACAGCCTCCTAGGTTTAGCAGACACTGGCCTACAAAGAATTGGTCCTTTCCGGTGTCAGACAGACGTCAAAGGGGCAGATCCAGATGCCCTATAGGCAGATCCCAGCCACAAGGTTCGTACAGGTCTAAGCAATGGGGTGCTTCTACCTCCAAAAGCGGAGAGGACAAATCACAACCATACAGGAAACAGTCCCAATGACTTCCCCCTGCCTGTGCCAAGCACTTATCTTTTGGCAGCACCCTTAGGGGGAAAACTAGCACTTTTTTCTCAAAATTGGCACATTATTACCCAGGACAAATGGGTTCTAGACATAGTGTCACAAGGCTACAAGTTTCACTTCAATACCCTGCCAAGGACAAACAGTTGGCCAGACTTGCCAAAAAATCAATGGGCAGAGGCTCAAAAACAAGTTGCAGCTCTCATGCACATGCGGGCTATTCAACAAGTGCCACAGCAAGAGCAGAGACAAGGATTTTACTCAAGACTGTTCTTGGTACCCAGAAAGGTCAAAGCATGGAAACCAATTCTGGACCTATCTATTCTGAACACTTACCTGGATATACCCAAATTCAAGATGTTGACCTTGCAGCAACTTCTGCCCATGCTGGGCAGCAAGGCTTGGCTCGTGACTTTAGACCTAAAAGAGGCATACCTGCATGTCCCAATCAGACAATCATGCAGAAGATATCTCAGATTCAAGGCTGGCTCAAAGCATTACCAATTCTCTGCACTACCCTTTGGCTTATCTACTGCGCCCAGGGTCTTCACAAAGTGCCTGGCACCAGTAATTGCTTTCTGCCGACAAAGAGGAATACAAATATATCCTTACTTGGACAACTGCCTCATTCAAGCAGAGAAAAAGGACGTTCTACTACAGCATCTGGCATTTGTGAAGAAACTTTTAACATGCCTAGGGTACACAGTCAACGAAAAGAAATCAAAACTAGTACCTTCACAAGAGATAATATTCCTGGGTGCAAGCTTAAATACAACTTCCCAGATGGCTTATCTCATGCCAGACAAACAAAGGCAACTGACTACCTATTTCAAGGAAATGGCAACAAAGGCCCAGTTATCTGCAAGAAAAATTCTGCAGGCTTTGGGCTTCATGGCATCCTGCATCCTACTAATTCCATATGCAAGACTGCATATGAGGAAACTTCAGTGGTACCTAAAAAGTGTCTGGACACAACATTGCCATAGCCTGGAAACAATGATTTCTCTCATTCCCTGCCTGCAACAGGAGTTTCGATGGTGGGCAAAGGCGTGTCACCAAAACAAGGGGCAGCCATTCTCAATACCCCCAGCTAGGCAGAACCTTACAATGGATGCATCAGATTATGCCTGGGGAGCCCACATGGCAGAAAGAGGTATTCAGGGCATCTGGTCCACAAATGAAATGCATCTACATATCAATCAAAAGGAGATGCTAGCTGTTCAAAATGCCCTGATAGCCTTCAAGGACCTAATTCATCCGGGACAACTTCTGATAAAGACAGACAACACCACGGTCATGTGGTACATAAACAAGCAGGGGGGCACTCACTCTTACCCCCTTTGCAGACTAGCCATGGCTTTATGGGACACAGCATAGACTTACCAAATTCATCTGCAGGCACAATTCCTGCCAGGAAAGGAAAATACTCTGGTAGATGAACTAAGCAGAAACCTCATGGATCCCCATGAGTGGCACCTGGATCCACAAGTCTTCAGCATGATAACAAAGAAATGGGGACGCCCGGACATAGATCTTTTTGCCTCCCCTCATAACAATCAACTAAAAAGATTCTGCACAAGGACTTATCACAGACAAGCATGGAAAGTGGACGCCTTATCTTTCAGCTGGACAAACCTATCAGTATATGCCTTTCCTCCACTGCCTCTCCTCCCCAAAGTACTCCTAAAGGTCAGACAGGAGAAACCAAAAATTATTCTGATTGCCCCAGACTGGCCACGCCAGTACTGGTATCCAATCTTAAGGAACTTGTCTCAGTGCCCAGCCTGGACCTTACCTCAAATACCTCATCTACTGTTCCAACAAAACAATCAGATTCTGCACAGCCAACTCAGGACCCTAAACCTGGCAGCATGGCGGATAATGTAGCCATACAAAGCACACCTCTCAGTAAAGCTGTGATGGATGTCATTTTAGAAGCCAGAAGGCCTAGTACTAGAAAATCCTATGCTGGAAAATGGAAGAGATTTTGTGCTTGGAACCAAGCTCAAGGAACTGATACAGCTGTCCCAAATATTCCTCAGGTTTTGCAATACTTAACTGAGATGCTGGACAAAGGCCTATCTTTCTCATCAATTAAAATCCATGCCTCTGCCATTTTGGCTCATTACAATACAGAACCACCACTCTTTTCTCATCCTTTATTAAGGGAGTACCTCAGAGGAGCCAAAAATGTAAGGCCTCCAAGGAGAACACCAACACCTGCATGAGACCTCAATTATGTCTTGGAAAAACTCACCTTACCTCCTTTTGAGCCAGCTGCTACTGTAGATATAAAGTTTTTATCTTGGAAAACAGCTCTGCTCCTAGCAATAACTTCTGCAAGACGAGTGTCAGAGCTACAGGCTCTCATGGCTGTGGAACCCTTTATCATTTTTTATCCGGACAGGGTCTCTCTGAGGACAAACCCTACATTTATGCCTAAGGTAGTATCCAGTCTACCCCTTAACCAAACTATTCATTTGCCAACTTTTTATCCAAATCCACAGAACAAGGGGGAGAAAATTTTGCATTCTTTGGACGTACACAAACAACTTAGATTCTACTTGGATAAAACTAAAGTTTTCAGAAAGACAGAACAATTACTAGTGGCATATGCTACAGGATCACAAGGAAAGGCTAAAGACAGAACAATTACTAGTGGCATATGCTGCAGGATCACTAGGAAAGGCTATCTCCAAGCAGACTATTTTAAAGTGGATAGGTCACTGCATTCGTTTCTGCTACTCTCAGCATGGCAAACCTGTGCCTAATGACATTAGGCCACATTCAACCAGAGCTGCAGCCACTTCTGCAGCCTTTCTCAGGGGAGTACCAAACAAAGACATTTTAGAGGCTGCTACTTAGAGTTCAGTGCATACCTTTACAAAACATTACAATCTGCCACTTTACTCTAAATCCAGGGCAGGCTTTGCCACTGCAGTTCTGCAGGGCCTCGTTGCCGCCCCTAATGCTATTTAGTTCCATCCTCCCATTCATAGCTTAGGGAATCTACCCAAATGTAACGACTGCAACAGTGAAACATGAAGAACACAGTACAGTTGTGTGCACTTACCATAAATGTAGATGTTCAAGTGTATTCACTGTTGCAGTCCAGGTTACCCACTCACCATCCCTCTTATTTTTGCTGGAACTTATGTTTCCTTCTCTGATCTATACAACCTATGTGGTGTATTTGCATATAGATGAAGGTAAAGTTTATTTTGATGCATGTATGTGTTACTTACATATATTTAGCATACCCTTTTGGGGGCACCTGACATCTGGGGCAAGAAAAACTGAAGAAAATGGAGTCGGCTGCATCTTTTATACCACTGACGACCTGACATCAGGGAAGGGGCAACAGCAACCGATGCAGGACCCAAGACTTTGGAATTCAGGCCGACTGAGGGCAACCTGCCAGCATGATAACCCAAATGTAATGACTGCAACAGTGAATACACTCGAACATCTACATTTATGGTAAGTGTACACAACTGTACTTTTCCCACCTTTCTAAGCTAGTATAGTCCAGTTTTTCAGGCTAGTGCTGAATTCAGGGCTGTGTTACAAGTTTCTGAGTTGCCCATACCTTACTTGGATAGAGGTAAGTTTCTCTGTTCACCTGTGAGAGAGGGGAACTTTGAGCAGCCATCTGTCCCTGGAGGAGTGGTTCCAGCCCAGAAGTTAGTAGTTTAAAAAACACGTTGCATGGTTTTGTGCGCCTGGCAGCACCGGTTAGCTAGGGTTAAATTATTCCCGGCTCCACTAAGTCTCCTCTTCAGTTTTTCACTTGAAACTAGTCTAACTCTCAACCTAAGCACTCAAAAAGCATCCTACAGTCCAGCACTTGCTCAGACCTAATAGCAAGCACTAATATACCCCGACACTTGACTGCCCAGCAGGGCAAGGCTTTTTATCCACCCCTCACCAACCAAGCGACTAAGCAGCTCACCCTACTATTCAGGCATGACCAAAGGGCAACTTCAGGTGTACTCTCCAGTCCAGCTGGTGAATCTGGGTATCCTGAGGCAATGTTACAACTGCCTCGTACACAGACAGCCCTCTCCTCCTACCACAAAACACTAACATATGTGAGAGAAGCAATTATACAGCCAAACTGGAGGTTAAGGTATCTCCACCCAAGACTGGAACAGACAGTCATGAAGAGAAGGTTAACAGTTGCACCACACCTCCAGCCTCACATAGACCTACTAAACCAGCACTGGCAAAAAAATACACATAAATACACAAAATCATACTCGGAGGCTCTAAATAAAAACCTGCAAAAGCATCAGAGAGCTCCAAAGTGGACACCCACAAAACCTGCACCTCCCGTCACAAACCAGACAACACATAAAACACAAAATCAGTGTGCCCACACAATCACAGCCCTTAAGGTGAAATAACATACCTAACACACTAGTAATATGTGACACAATAGTCAGGCACACTGACGCCCCACTCACTAGGCTGGACAAGGAGAAGGTTATCTGTTAGCTGCCTGTTGGGAGCCAGAATCCTCCACATAACACAAGCACTCAGGTCACTCCAGTACAAATATGACTCATGTAGCCCAGGCGGGTATGACCCTGAGTAGCATCCTGCCCTCACCAAGAATGATACCTCAGTATAAAGAAAAAATGATCAATTTCAACAACTGGCTAAGCTTCTGGTGTCATTCAAAGGGGATCCAGTGTCTCTCAGCATGGGATGACATGCTTGACAAGCCGCGTTGCTTCGCAAGAGACTGCTTGCACCTGTCACCCCTTGGCTTTCGAATACTGGCCAAGGCTCTTGCTGCCCCCGTAGTGCCTTTTTTAGGCAAGTCTCAAAATTCAAACCCACCCCCGTAAACAGCACAAGTAAAATATTGAGGGTTATGCTACTCAATGCCAGGAGTTTAAATTTCAAAATGCATGCTCTCGAAGCACTCCTAAATATGGAGAATGTTGACATCTGTGCAGTAACTGAAACCTGGTTCAAGGCTCCAGAGAGCACTCCAGCACTACTGGGCTACAACTCCTACCACACATTTCGGCCACAGAACACAGACCGAAACACAAAAGGAGGGAGTGTATCCATATTCATCAAGGATACCCACACCTCCAGGTTAGTGGCACAGCATGATACCCCTGAGATCATCTATGTGCAACTAACATTGGGCAAATCTGCAATGCAAATTGTGGCCTGCTACAGATCACCCTCCATGACCCAGGACCACCACTCCGCCTTTCTGGAGACACTGGAAAACATGAAGGTCCTATCGAACACCCTGATCTTGGGAGATTTCAATTACCCTACCATTAACTGGGAAAACTACTTGAGTACAAACTCCCAGGCTCAGCGCTTCCTGGAATTTATCAACTCAAATGCCCTGGATCAGCTGGTAAACTCCTCTACCAGAGGCCACAACATATTGGACCTGGTCATCACCAACATGGGCGACAGGTGCTCCGTACCGGAGGTCAACCCGTCACTGGTTAGATCAGACCATAAACTAATCACCCTGGATGTCCACACCCCACCACCACCCCCAACCAAGGAAACCACAGTGAAAAACTTTTCTGAAGCAAACTTCACCTTACTTAAGGCAGAGATGGTAAGTTTCACAGTCCCCAAGCTAAAGGATAACACTGCCCAAGATGCAGAATCCTTTATAATTGCACTCTATGAGCACCTCCAAGGATGCATGGATCATGCCATCCCTAGCAAAACCAAGACTCACTCCCCCTAAGAGAAGGAAACCAGTCTGGTGGACCCCTGCCATAAACAGGTTATACAACAAAAGGAGGAAACTAGTTCAGAAAAAAAAGCAAATCCCAGGAAGGAAAGACATCCCTGATCAGTATCAGTAAGAAACTAAGGTCCCTCATAAAATCATCCAAGGCTAACTTCGAAAGAAATATAGCCAAGGATTCAAAAGATAACCACAAAGCCTTCTTTAGCTATGTCAAGAATGTAAGTAGCAACTCGCAGATATGCACTGAGATAGTGCAAAATAGCACAAAATATACTGAACCTACTGATATTGCCAACATACTGGCAGATAGATTCAGTGCAAACTTCACCTCCCTCTCGCCTTCAAAAGGGCCCACAACAATACCGGAAAAGTGTAGTGTCCTGGAAATCACAGAAGCACAGGTGAAAACAGCCCTTTCAAAAGCCAAAAACACAGCATCAATGCAGCCTGGGCCAGATGGTGTCCCAGGCTGCATATTGCACGAACTAACCCCCCACCTAAACACGCTGTTCAACCTCAGCCTCTTCACAGGCTACATGCCCCTAGAATGGCATACAGCAATGGTTATTCCGCTCCACAAAGGAGGGGCCACAACTGACCCTGGTAACTATCGCCTCATAAGCCTGACTAGCCTGGTCTGCAAGGCTATGGAGCGCATCATCATGGAACTCATTAACAAAGACATTGGGAACCTCCAAACACTTGACCCGACCCAGTTCGGCTTTGTTAAGGGCAGATCATGCTTGCTAAACCTGGTTGACTTCTTCGAGACAGTTACCAAGGCCATAGACGAGGGAAAGGTGGTTCACACAGCCTACCTCGATCTCACCAAGGCATTCAACACCATTCCTCACTCGGGTATTATAGAAAAACTCACCAGCCTGAACATAAACCCCTACGTCACAAGATGGGTTGCCAACTGGCTTACAGACAGAACTCACACGGTAAGAATAACGGGCTCCAGGTCTGACTCTAAACCAGTCACAAGTGGTGTCCCGCAAGGCTCAGTTCTGGGACCCTTACTGTTCGGCATATATTTCTCAGAAGTTCAGGCAAACACAGGAGGACTATGGCTAACTAAGTTCGCCAATGACTGCAAACTGGGAGCCATAACTGACTCTCCGGCTGACACGGACATCCTCCAAAAAGGCCTTACTGAAACAGACACCTGGTGTCAAAGTCATGGCCTCAAGCTAAATGCCAAAGAATGCATAGTCATCCCATTTGGGAAAAACAAAACACCCACGAATTACCACATAGGCGGGAGCCCCCTTAATACAGAAGAGGTAATAAGAGATCTGGAGACCCAGGTAGATAGTAATCTCTCCTTTGACAATCATATTGCCAAAGTAGTTAGGAAATCCCTCTATGTGGCCCATCTAATTACTAAGGGTTCGCATCTAGAAATAAAGAGGTTATAGTGCCCTTCTACTCATCACTCATCAGACCCATCATAGAGTATGATGCCCCATTTGGGATGTACCTCACAAGACACTTCCAACAGCTTGAAAGACCACAAAAGCACCTAACCAAGAGGATTACTGGCCTCAAACATATGTCCTATGCAGCCCGACTGAAAAAACTCTGGCTGTACTCAGTGGCATATCGCTTACTCAGAGGTGATCTCTGCTTGACTTACAAAGCCATGTCCAACTCAGAATTGATGGCCATGCTCCACCTAAAGAAATCCAAGTCACTGCGAGCCACGCGCTCTAGTG
The DNA here is from genome assembly GCF_019279795.1 of Protopterus annectens. Lineage (NCBI taxonomy): Eukaryota > Metazoa > Chordata > Ceratodontiformes > Protopteridae > Protopterus > Protopterus annectens. Next base: position 784,129,645 of record NC_056746.1, on the reverse strand, counting down.
AGCTAAACCTTGCCACAACAATAAATAGAACATGCTGGAGGGATAGATTCCTGTCACACAGACTCCCCATGCTTTGGAACAAAATTCCTAACTACATTAGGCAGAGCCCCTCACTACTACTCTTCAAGAGAAGCCTTGACGAGTGGATTGGTAACAGAAAGTACACCCCTGGGATCACATCATTGGCTCTGCTTGACAGAAGCTCAAGTAATTAATCAATGGGGCGGTGAAAGCCGACACTCTGGCTAGGCTTATAAATGCCCTCGGGCAGATAGCCTATTACCTACCTATGAACATAACAAACACACATCCTTGTCTCAAAAATAAGTCCCTGAGGCAAAACACATCAAATGTCTTGGTCAAAGGCGACTCCGTAATGAGATGCACAGATGTCTCCTTCACCAGACTGGACAGTGAGAAGGTCATGTTAGCTGCCTATCAGGTCAGGTGCCAAGATTCGACAAATCATGACAAGTAGCATTATGACTCTGTCATAATCCATGTTGGAGTGAATGACTTGAGATGTACCTCTCTGGACTATGAAGGGAAGACATGACAGAACTCTTTGATTGTGTGTCCCAGACAGGTATGTCCCTAGCCCTAGGCAGTATCCTACCCTCATCCAGGATGTCACAATATAAACCAAAATGATTGACTTCAATAATTGGCTCAGTTTCTGGTGTTAGTCCAGGAGAACCGGTGTCTGTCAGCCTTCTAGGATATGGTAGACAGACCTTGCTGCTTTGCTAGAGATGGTCTGTACCTGTCCCTCCTAGGTTCTTTGCTAGAGATGGTCTGTATCTGTCCCCCCTAGGTTTCAGATACTGGCAAAGGACTTTGCCTCCCCCATTGTGCCTTTTTTAGGCAATATCAAAACAAATTTTACAATATAACAAAATCTGATCGAGACAAACTCAGAGTCGTGCTGCTTAATGCTAGGAGTGTAAACATGAAACTGCGCTTCCTGGAAGCGCTCCTCACCTTGGAGGATGCTGATATCTGTGCAATTACTGACACATAGTTCAATGCCACTGAGAGCACCCCAACCTTACAAGGCTACAATGCCTTCCACATGTTCAGACCTCAAAATGAGTGTGAAAGAACCAAAAATGGAGGTGTATCCATGTTCATTAAAACCAAATTCACTTCAAGACTGGTCAAATAGCACGAGTCTTTCGAACTACTCCATGCCCAATTAACTATTGGGAGAGTGCTAAGTGTAGATCTCCCACCACAAGCAAGGATAAGCACACCTCGATTTACTGAAATCCCTCACTACACAGCCCGACACCTTAGTCATGGGAGATTTCAACTATCCTTCCATAGACCAGGGGACATACACAAGCAAAAACACGCTCACCCAGAGGTCCCTGGACTTTAACACAAATATTCTGGAACAGATAGCCTGCACCCCCCTCTAAGGGATCTAATGTTCTGGACATAGTACTCTCCAACATGGGGGTCACTATACTTCCCCATGTGTGATGCACTCCCTGGTTGGGTCAGATCACAAATCAGTCTCGTTTGAAGTAACTGCTGGGACTGACACCATCACAGGAACAAAAATTATAAAAACACTTGACCAAAGTTAACTACAGCATACCAAGCAGTGGTATAAAAAGCTTCATAGCACCCGCAATCGCAGGCACTAATGATCTCTATGCATAAGTGTACGCAAATGCCCTGTACAAACACTTAAGCGACTTTATAAACCCTGCTGTACCTGACCAGATGAAAGCCAGATCTTCCTATAAAAACAAGCCACCAGAGTTGACTTCAAGTATAAACAGATTGTAAAGAAAATTAAAACACTGTCATAAGTGTTAGCATGTCTGGCAGGAGATTTGTGCATATCCTGGATTAGCTTGTATGGTATGTCAGCATGTCTACTTGACTTGTGAAAATGTAAGTGTGTGTTTTAAATGTTGAGTATTTTCCTGTTTAAACAGAATGTTTAAAGAATCTGTTAGTGTTTTGATGGATTTCTAATTGTGTATATTTGAGAGAGACATTCTGAAGTACTATGGAGAATCAGCTGAACAGTGAGTGATGTCATTAGAACATTCCTGGTTGCTAAGTGATTATTTAAACAGTTGATTGACAGAAATATAACTTTTTCAAACAGCTGACTACTATTTTTAAAGTAAGACAGTTGAGACTGCAGTTTGTAAAGTACTGAGCAGTTTTGTCAAGCGTGTTGCAGTCAGTGGACACCCATGAAAGAGAACTCACCAAAAAATGTAAGCCTGCCTTTTGCCTTGTTTGTGTTAGATTAGATCAGGGACAGTATTTTTTAGTTAGATTAGGAAAGCTTAGTTATTAAGATAGAGTTTTCTAGATTAATGGGCTCCTGTCCTGCAGTTTAATTTTACACTTCTGGTGACTGAATTCTGGTGTTTACTGAGAATTACTGATTTGCATTATTGTAATCATTTTACTTATTAAATGTTTTTTATTACTTCATATTGTGGCTGGAAATCAGTGTTTTTCTTTAGAGATAAGATTAAAGAGCGCTTCTACCTGTTTGATACTCCCCAGGTCACCTCGAAGGCCTGGTCGCTTACAGTCATAGCTATCATTTACTTTGATATTTAATTTTCATAATTGGACGTCCCTTTAGAAGGGCATGCAGACACTGGTAGTAGCATTACCATATTATTTTGGGGAAGGGGCACAGCTGGAAGTCTGTGACAAGCTTTCCCAGAAGTGTTTAAATGTGTGAGATTTAACTTTATTTTGAGTGTGAGTGTATCAGAGGTCTTAAACTGGGGCACATTGCTCTGAAGTGTGTAATAAGAAAATACATTTCGGGTGGACAGAGGTATATAGTCCAATCCCAGGAAAATTGAGTGTGTTCCTGTTGTGCTGTTAGGGGAAAATTGTGAAATATTATTTCTGTTTATGTCTCATATTGGAGTCAGTAGTGAGGATTGAAGCTCCTTACTTACTGACCCAGGATAGTAAGTGACCTCATTTAATTATTGGCAGTCCAGTGTGATATAGCCAGCTGTCACACAGATTATATAATAAGATGAAGAAACTGGTGTCCAAAAGCAAGAGGAATAACACTCTGCAGAGGAAGAGTTCCCTCCTCAGCCTAAACAGGAAAATCAGAAGTCTTGTAAAGTGTTGTAAAGCAAATTACAAAACTAAAATCACTTCCCTAGCCAAGGATAATCATGAGGCATTCTTTAACTACATCTAAATCACAAGGTAATGCCCAGCTGTGTGCCGAGCTGGTTGTAGATGTGATCGCTCATACTACACTGGAAAATATCACCAACCTGCTAGCTGACAGATTCAGTGCAGACTTCCCATCCTACCATATCCCAAAGCAGGGTCTATATCACGACGTTGAATGATAAAAAGAGCAAATGCTCTTTTATCGAACACTAAAAACCGAAAGCAGTAAATGTCGAACACACGGAACAACAACAAGAAAACAAAAACAAATCCAAACACAAAATGGGAAGGGGTCTTCACCCCCACACACCCCAATGTGGGGGGTTGTGCCTCCACACCCCCCTACTTAAATATACCAACTCCGAGATCACACCACAGTGGAGGAAATGGCAAAGTCCCAAAAACTGCCCAGTGATTTTTTTCCCTGGGAAAAAAATTGCTGTTCTGTGTGTTTGGCATTCAGTGCTTTCGACTTCTAGTATTCGATAAAAGCATTCGCTCTCTCTATCGTTTGACTTTGTAATATAAACCCCCCCCCCCAAACATACCTGACACCAGCCCTCTGCCTCGGAACTCTAGAGAACAGGTCATCTCTGCGCTCCCCAAGGCCAAAAACATGACCTCAGTGGGACCAGATAATATCCCGAGTTGTTTACTAAACAATCTAAAACAAGACCTAGAGGACCCACTTGGCATTCTCTTTAATCATAGCTTGAGAAATGGCTACATGGAGAACAGCTTCAGTAACTCAGTGCACAAATAGGGTCCATCAACTGACCCTGAGAACTACAGACCCATAAGTCCAACCAGCCTCATCTGCAAGGCCATAGAAAGAATTATCATAGACCTTATGAACAATGACATAGGTGACCTCCAAACACTGGACCCAACCCAGTTTGGCATTGTTAAGGGGAGATCATGCTTATTAAACCTGGTAGACTTCTTTGAGAGTGTCACCAAAGCCATGGATGAAGGTAAGACAGTGCACACAACCTGTCTTGACCTTGCCAAGGCTTTCAACACAATTCCCCACCCCAGTCTGGCATCACTGAGAAACTCTCCCAGAGGAGATTAACCCTTGCGTTACTAGATGGGTACCCAATTGGCTTGCCAGCCGAATGCAATCTGTCAAAATTGATGACTCCACCACCACCAGTAGTCCCATTACCAGTGGAGTACCACGGGGGGGGGGGGGGTCTGTGCTGGGCCGCTTACTGTTTGGCAACTATTTCTTGGAAGTCCAGGCCAAAGTAGATGGCCTTTGGCTCAACAAGTTCACTGATTGCAAACTGGGAGAAATTGTCCCCCAACGATGTCAACATGTTACAAGAAGGGCTAACACAAGCAAATGATTGGTGCAAAAACCATGGTCTAAACTGAAAAAAATGCATTATTCCCATTGGCAAAATAGAATACCCTACTTTACAATATTGACAGCGCCCCCTCTTAGTTCTAACCAAGTGGTATGAGACTTGGGAACACAGATTGATGGCAATCTGAACTTTGACCACCAAGTTTCCACAGTGGTAAGGAAAGCCTTCTATGTAGAGTACCTCATAAGCAAGGGCATAGCAACCAGGTCAAGGGATGTTATAACTCCACTGTACCCAACCCTCATCAGAACACTAATAGAGTATAATGCACCCTTTTCCATGTACCCCACCAGGCAACTGCAGCAGCTGGAGAGACCTCAAAGGTTTCTCACGAAGAAAATACCAGGACTGCAAACCATGACCTATGTGGACAAGCTAAAAGGCCTGTCACTTTACTCTGTATCTTATAGGCTGCTGAGAGGTGATTCTTGCCTGGCCTATATGGTAATCTCCAACCCTGCCCTAATGGAAATGCTGCCTATCTCTAAGTCATATGGCTCGAGTCACTTGCGCTAGGTATCTCAACCTAGTTTGTGACATTAAAAGATCATGCTGGAGAGACAGATATGTCTCCCAGAGACTGCCGCATTTCTGGAAAAGACTCCCTTATTCATGTAAAACAGAGCTCCTCACTGGCGGTCCTCAAATGCAACCTTGATAATTGGATTGGAGACTGCAAATTCACCCCTGGGGTGGCACCCATATCCTTCATTGACAAGGGGTAGCCTGTGTTGATCACAGACCTGCTCTGTTCATAAATTCCTTCTGTAAACTACCTAGGAAAAAACAAATGGGGATACTTGTGATTAACACGGCTAGGCTTGAAGAGACTCTAGGGCCGCTAGCCTAGTAACCTCCTATGAACCTGTGAAGAAAGTGATTCCTGATGTTCCACCCAGACAAAGAGAACCAGCAGCATTAGAAATTGCCAAACTGCTAGAAAAGAGTCATCCAACCAGTCCGCAAAGATCACTTAGGTGCCAAAGAAAACAGGGGACCTCAGACCAATTTTGGGTATCAGTCTTCTCAAACAATGTGTAAAACAGTCAAAATTCCAGATGGACACAGTTCAGTACTCTTCTGAGGAAGGATGATTGGATGTGCTCAATAAATCCCCAGGATGCTTACTATCATGTGAAAATACAGAAGCAACTTAGGAGATTCATTCATTTCTGGCTGGGGGGCAATCCTTTCCAGTTCAGAGACCTGCCGTTTGGTCTCACCACAGTCCCCAGGGTGCTCACTAAGATATGGCAGTGGCAGTGGCGTACTTGTCCACACTCAGGATCCAAGTCTTCCCCTACCTAGATGACTGGCTCCTAACTGCTACACTCAGGCATATTCTGGTAGGTCATCTGGACCTTTTGCTCCAGTGCTTATTGGACCTAGGCATTTCAGTGAATTTTCACAAGTGCCAGTTGCTTCCAACACAACAGAATTTACTAGATGCCACCTTGATACTACTTTGCAAATTGTCTGTCTTCTACAATACAGACTTTGCTCTTTGTGTCAAATGGCCACACTGGTAGTGCACCATTTCCACCCTTCAACAAGGTTAATATCGAGTCAGTTTGGTCTCAAAGCTTCCTCAATGCCAATGATTCCTATGTGTCATTACCACGAGAACTCTTCAGTGTACACTAGCAGTTCAGTGATCTCAATTTCCACCCTTTACACGCCAATATTTGACTTAAAGTTTGCAGACAACACATTGGTGGTGGATTACCTCTCCTACAGTAATAGAAGGATGACCTTTTCATACAGACCCACCAATAACTGTAGTGACCACAGACACATCCCTTCTAGGGTGGGGGGCATTTTGCAGAGGGAATGAATCAAGCTACATGATCAAGTTTAGAGGCCAACCTTCATATCAATGTCTTGAAGATGAAGGCGGTCCTACTACCATTGCAGGCTCTTCAGGATGACCCCCCAAGGGTATGATTTCCATAGAGACAAATAACATGGCTGTCATTTGGTACATAAACAAACAAAGAGGAATTATTTTTTACCCTTTATGTTGAGAGGCCATGAGGGTTTGGCAGTGGGTGCTATCTTCACACCATTTTCTGATAGCAGCACGCATTCTGGGATGTTCCAGTGTTCTAGTGTAGAAGTTGAGCAGGACTATCATAACTCCTTATGAGTGTTCTTTCAATCCAGTGGTGGCAACATTAATCTTCAGCTGCTTGGCCAACCTTGCTGCAACCTTTTCAACTACTTATCTTAGCAACAAATGCAGCATTTATTTTGCCCTAATCCCTCAACAGGGACAATCACCAAGGTCTGCTGTGGCCCATAGTTGGCCCTCTGGTCTTTATGCCTTTCCACCTTTACCATTCATGAATAAATTAATTCAGAAAGCCAGACAGTACAAGGCCAAAGTAATCCTCATTGCCCCCATCTGGGCCCGACAAACCTAGTTCCTTCAAAGATGCTGGATCAGTATCCAGATCTTCTATCCCATCTGTCTGAATTGGCTCCTCCGGATCAGACTACCATGAAACTAACTGCTTGGTTCCTCCAATTTTGACAATAGCCAGAGATGCCAGGCTTCCCAATATGGTTGTTTTTATCATATCAGCTTCCCAGAAACCTGCTGCAAAAAAGGTTTTCAACAGTAAATGAAAGAATTTTTCTTTTTGGGCAGTAGCTAAAGGCTTCGATCCTTTCTCTGCTCCCCATACCAATTGTTTTGGAGTTCCTAGCTGAACTGTGTTGACAAGGCTCTAGCTGTTCTACCATCAAAGTTCAAATGGCAGCAGTTTCCAATTTTCATGTTGGATAAAAGTGATACTTCTAAGGTTAAATAAATTTAACCATATTAATGAAATATATTCCCATAACAAAAAAAGATGGTCTCAGGACTACACAATATATTAATCAAATTTAGAGAATTTTTTTCTAAACATAAATCAGTCAGCTAAGGCAATAAATACTAAAGGGGAAATTGAATCATTTATTAATAAAAACACTAATAAAAGACTAACAGAACAACAAGTAAATTTAATTGACAGGCAGAAATCTTTTAAAGACATTCAAACTCAAATAACTAAACTTAAACAAAACAAAGCACCTGGTAATGACGGTACTATCCCCAAAATTTATAACATTTTACCTACTAAAGCCCTAACATTGTTACATACTGTATTAAATATAGTCAGAGACAAAAATGTAATTCCCCTTTCATGGAAGTATACTTATATTTCTCCTATTTTGAAATCTAGACCCTTTTCTTATTAAACACAGATTATAAAATGTTCATGTCCATGTATGCAGAAAGGCTTCAAAATTGTTTACATAACTTAGTAGATGAAGACCAAACTGGTTTTATAATAAATAGAACTTCATATGTTAACATTAAAAGAATAATAACTCTACATCATTGAAAAACTTAATAACAGCTTAACTCTAGTAGATATAAACTGTGCTTTTGATTCAATTAATTGGGAATATTTATTTATTTTACTAGACGAATTAAACTTTTCCAATAAATTTATCAATCTTATCACTCAGCTGTACACTGGTAGTCAATCTTACATTAAAATTGGTTCGAAACTTTCCCAAAATATACCTATTGTAAAAGGTACCAAACAAGGATGTCCTTTATCCCCCCCCCCATTCTTCACTTTAATTATGGAGCCTTGGGCAAAATCTAATAAGAGACAATAGAGATATTCAAGGTTATAAATTAAGTTTTAATAAAACGTCAAAAATTAAAATGTTTGCAGACAACATATTGATCACCCGTGGTGGTAATAATGCAACTATATAAGAACTTTTTAAAGATATGGAGTCCTTTAAAAAAATCAGGTCGTACATTTAATAATAATAAAACACAAATCCTTTTAGTTGGTCCAAAAAATTATATTATTCAAGATGAATACAAAAAGTTTATAGCCCAATCTCAACAAATAATTTATCTGTGTATAGTTATTACTACAAATATTAAAGGCACTATTCAAATAAATTACAATAAAAGTCTATCAGTTATAGAAAGTTTAATTAAATAAATGGAATAAAATTCCTTTTTCTATGGACGAAAAACTCTCAGTCATAAAGATGATTTTGCTTCCCAAGATCCTATGTATAATCAAGTCTGTATCTATACTCCCTCCTTACCCAATAATTAGAAAGTTTAATTCAATGATTCAAAATTTTTTGTGGCACCCTACTAAACCTAGGATTGCATTAACTTACCATATGAGCATTTGGAAAATGGAGGCTTAGCATTACCAAATTTAGAAATGTATTCAATTTCTTCAGTGATTAAAACAATTTCTTGTCTCATAGATGTGGAATACATAGCAAAATAGAAAGCGATTGTAAGTATTTTATCTCAAGATTCAAAAAGCAAAGACAATTCTCATATGTTAAATTTAGTGGAAAACTCTTATTTGGATATTAAAAGATTATTTCTTCAACTACTCTTCTCTTAGCTTTAAATCCAAATATATAACTCTGCTCTTAAAATCTTTCAAAACTTATATATTTTAATTTATGTAAGAATTGGTTGTTTCTTATTTTTCCCATAGCTTACACACACGGAGTTATATTCTCTACAGATCATTTTAAAATGTCTTTATTTCAACAGAAACATTTAATATTCTGGCATCAAATGATAAACAATCTTCTTCTTCTTTCGACTTTTCCTGGTTAGGGGTTGCCACAGCGGGACTCCGGTCCGCTAATGATTGGCAGTAGATTTTTTTTTTTTTACGGTGCCGAGGTGCCAGCCCAACCTTCAACGAAGGCACACCCATTCATGCATGTCTTTCGAATGCCACTCAACCACGGGGAGGACATGCAGACTCCACACAGAAGGCACTCCACCCGAGAATCGAATGGGAGAACCTCTTGCTGTGAGGTGACAACGCTACCACTGCACCACCGCGGCTTACCAAATGATGAACAATAGTGAGTTGAAATCTATTAGTTTACTTGTGGAAGAATATAAATGTGACTCATTATCATGGCTGGATTTACAAGAAGCCAGAAAATATATTTTAGACAAACTGGATTTAATTTCCCCTTCTACAAAGAAATCAGTTCCCAGACTAATCCACTATCTGATGTTATGAACTCAACACAATCTTCCAGTTAAAAACAAATTGTCATATATCTACAGGGCAATTAAACTTGATTTAGAAATGCACTCAGATAATTACTGGAATTTTTTTTTCTTTACCAATAACTCTGTCCCTTCAGGGAAAGACAAGTTAAGTATTCTTCAATCAGCTAGTAAGACTACATCCTCACGTAAGTGGAGAATATTCACTTGGATAATTCTACACCGATCATTCCTCAGTCCATATAGTATAAGTAAAATAACTAAGAAAAATGTTAATTGTTGGAGATGTAATACTGAAATGAATGCAGACTGGTCCCACATATTTTATGATTGTTTATATTTAAAGAAATTTTGGGAAGATGTTAATATATTTTTACAAGCAATCTTTACAGATAACTTTTCACTCTCTAAATCACTTGTTTTATTTAACACACCAGTTCCAGATTGTATAAAAGAAAAATACCATTTGATTTGGTCTATACTATCTTTTGACAGGAAAACAATCACAAAAAAATTGAAAGTCCAACTCTGTACTTTCATTTCAAGAATTTAAAAATCTTCTCTTTGAAGTATCTAAGTTAGAAATGTTGACTATTAAAACCAGATCTGTTAGGAATACAGCTTTATATAACCTGCGGAATAGCATACATGATTTATTAGAAAAATAATCAGATTAATACTAAGAAATTCATATCTACTAACATAATTGTATCATTTGATTGATACACAGTGAACATCTTTGTATATAGTTTTATCTTTGCTTTTATATCAGAAGTTTTCTTGTTTTATCTTTTGTATTTCAGAATTGTTCAATTTCATGAAAATATTTGTTTATCTCGGTAATGATTTCAATAAAACTGTTTAAAAAAAGTGACACTTCTGCGGCCTCTCTAAAAAATCTCAAAAGCCTTTTTAGAGGAACCTTTCTGTTGCTTCCATCCATTAGAGACTCAATCCCTCCATGGGATATTACTATTATGCTCCAAGCTCTGACTCAACCTCCTTTTGAACCAGTAGCCACGATAGATGTAAAATATTTGAGGTGGAAAACATTAGTTGCAGTCACTTCTGACAGATGTATTTCAGAACTACAAGCACTTTCATGTAAACCTCTTTATTTGGTTTTCCATAAGGATAGGGTTTCTCTCTGAACTAATGCATCTTTCCTGCCAAAGGTGGCATTCTTTACTAATTTAAACCAATCCATAGATTTAGCAATGTTATTGTCAAATTTTCAAACAGAGGGGAATACATAATTCACATGCTAGATGTCCATAGTCAACTCAGGTTCTGTCTTCATCGGATGAAGCAATTCCGAATATCTGACATCTTTTTATTGCATACTGAAAAGTTAGACTTGTCAGAGCTGTTTGTCCAGATGGCTGTCAAATTGCATTTCATTTGTCTGTACTAATATGGGTTTAAATCTACAGTCCAAACCAAAGGCTCATTCTGCCAGAGCAGTGGCTACCTCAACAGCCTTTTCTAAGAGGCTACCCATTTATGACATTTGTGTAGCTGCAACCTGGCCCACTGTGTATACTTTTGTTACTCATTATAAGTTGGGCATGCAATACATGGCTCACCCATCCTTCTGCTCCACCATTCTCACGAATGTCCTTCTTTGATACCACCCAGAAAGACAGCTTGGGAATCTGCCCCATATGTTGAATCAGACAAAAACAGACATCATTGGATACAAATGTTATGTACTTACCACAACAGTAGATCTATGCTGCCTCTTTTTCTTCTGGTTCAACATCCCCTCTTTCCAGCCACCTTGCCAAATTGATATATTTATGGATAGTTTTGAGATGATTGATTGTTTGTCACACTACATCCTGTCTGTGACCAACACTGCCAACCATGGCCCTTTTTCCTCTGGTCTGTTTCAGTTTTGGATTTAGGGCCACTACTATTTTTTTCCTAAACAGGTCTGAACACTTTGAAATACGGCACACTTGATCTGAGGTATTAGATTAGAGTTCAGGCAATTATGGGTAGGGGAGGAGTCAAAGTCATAGAACTGTGGAAGGTTCAAATTCAGTGCTGAGGTTGGATCCGATACCCCATATGTTGAACTGAATGAAAACAGGCAACGTGGATCCACCGTTATGGTAAGTACATAACTTTAATTTTTGCACCATATGTGAAGAGGTTATGTTTGCCAGGAACTTGGATGATTGCATACAAGGGTGATAGAGAAATTAGTTAAAATTGACAGTTTGTTAAAAAAATTAATCATTATAAACTGTTAATTTTAACAGTTTGACAATTACTCAACTAATTTACAATTGCCTACCAATGTTAATCCAGCATAATTAGAGCAGGAACCCAACGTGACATAAACGCCACCTACCCGATCATGAATATTCATGCCATAAACACAGCAAGATACATTTTGTCATCCATATTTTGAAGCAATTTTTTAAACTTAATTTTTTTAAAGGTTGCAAATTACACTTTTCTTTTCTTCCAGATATTTGTTGTCTCTTTAAACATGCTCTTTAACTAATTTTAAAAGCATGGTAAGAGTCTTTAAAAACACAATAAAAATTGCATATTAATTTTATTTAAAAAGTTATAAATGTTTTAAGCATGTCTCTGAGTGGAACAAACAACAGAGGCAGATGTTCTTTGTGTTTCACTGTTGCAGTCATCATACTTGGGTTATCTGCCTGCAGGTAGCCCTCAGTTGGCCCGAATACCAGAGTCTTGGGATTTCTGTGTCAGATGCTGTTGCCTCTTCCATGTCGTCAGGTCGTCAGGGGTATAAAACATGCTGCCGATGCCATTACATCAGCTTTTCTTGCTGAGCGGAGCCCGAAGCAGAAGCAGTTCGCAAGTGCTAGTCGGTTGCTACTTGAAATTTTCGTTATTCGAGTTTCAGACCAGAAGTCTTCTAAAGCTAAGTACCCCGTTGGGGATTCTTTTTTCTTGCTGTAACCGGTGTCAGAAAAAATTGAAAATTGTCTTGCCTGTGGAAAGCAAATACCTCACAGCGATTTTCATTCTTACTGCGTCACCTGTTTAGGCCCAGAGCACGACATTCCTTGCTGCCGGTTTTGTGCCCTGTTCAATGCCCGAACTATTCGTCGTCGGGCTATCTTTGTCACTAAATTCTTTCTCTCTCATTCTCCGTATTCTGAAATGGCTTCGATAAGCTATCAGACTACCGATCTTCTGAAAAAACATAAGGATAAAGACAGAGATAGACCGCATAGGTCCCAAACTGCCAACGACGCTTCCATTAAGCTAGTCGCTAGTCCGCTGGTACTCAGTGAGGTGCTTTCGCAGCCCCTGATACCCGCTTCTACAGATTCACAGGCCTCTACTGAGACCCATTCGGAGTCCAGTATGCCGCGAGGTGCTTCTTCGACTATGGAAACTGCGGATGTCTCTACCTTGGATAGGTCTGGAGCCGTTGTGCAGGCACTGGCTTCTGAGGGTGTATTCAGACCTTCCGAAGTTCGTATTAAACCAACTACTTCATTTCAGACTAAAACTACTGAATTTATCAGGCCCAGAGTTTGCACTACGCCTAGGAAACGATGACCAAAGCGCATTCTCAATCTCCAATGTTACAGAAACAAATGCTTAGAATGGCTGAAAACCTTATTACTTTAATTAGGGGAAGCCAGCCTTCCCCCTCTAAAAGACAAAGAATTGGTTTTCCTTCTGATTCGATCATGAGTCAGATGACTCTGACCCCTCAGATTACCAGGACATACCCTTAGCTACCTATGAGGATTCTGATGCAGAGGATTCCATTCCCTGTGCCTCCCCACCAGAGGATTTTTCTTTCGGTGAAACCCTGCATACCCTCAGAAAGCATTTCTGCTGGGAGTGCCAGGACTACCCACAGTCCAAAAAGAGACTCAGGAAATTTTTAAACTTGCCTCAGCACAGGCCTTTATCCTAACCCTTCTGTTCTGGAAATTGTAGATGATGTCTTCCTGGAATCCAGTCTTACCGCTGATATTTTGCCACCAGCTCCTAGAAAACCTGACTGGTACTACAGAGTACCTGACTCTCACAAATTTCTATTTAAGAATCCTACTGCAGATCCAGAGACAATTTCCCAGGGACCTAAAGGCATTAAGGCTACTACAGCCAAACACCCTACCCCTTTGGACAGGGATTCTAGGTGTTTAGACAGATGGGGGAAGAAGGTATACACCTCTGCTACTCTGGCCATCAGGGCTTTAAATTGCCAGTTTCACATGTCGAAGTACCAGCAACATATTATGGAGCTAATTAAAGAAAAAATTATGTTGATTCCTGATTGTGCAGAACATAAAGATTTACAAGAGTTATTGCATTCTGCAAACCAAGTTGGAAAACATATTTTGCAGTGTGGTTTTGATGCTTTAGAAGCATCTTGCAGGGCTGCTGTCACTGGGTCTGTTCTTAGAAGGCATACTTGGCTAAAGAAACAAATATTGCCAGACCATGTCAAAGCAAAATTACTAGGTGCTCTATTAAACCAAGAATGTTTGTTTGGCACTAAAGCAGAAGAAGTTCTTAAAAAGATGGAGGAAGAAGCTAAATCTATGCAAACTGTTAAAGATTTCTTGCAGGTACAGCCACCTAGATTCAGTAGGCATTGGCCTTTGAAAATCTGGTCCTTTCAAGTCCCTCGCAGACCTTCTCAGTCCAAACCCAGGGACAGCAGACGCATATGCACAGATCTAAACAATGGAGTGCTCCCACCTCAAAAACAGGGAGTGGTAAGCCACCATCCTATGGAAAAAGTTCACAATGACTTGTCCTTCATCCTTCCCAGTCTTGCCCAAGTACTTGCACCACAAAAAACAAATGAAGCAGCACAAACTGGAAAGATAGAATAATTTCTTTACTGGATTCTGGTACCTCGGCCTTCGCCTTCACATTCCATGTGAAGGCGAAGGCCGAGGTACCAGAATCCAGTAAAGAAATTATTCTATCTTTCCAGTTTGTGCTGCTTCATTTGTTTTTTGTGGAGACTTCGATCGGATTTTTTAATCCAGAAGTGTGTTTTTTCCAAGTACTTGCACCCCTTGGAGGAAAACTCACCCTGCATGCAAAAAACTGGGAGTACATTACCCAGGACAGATGGGTCTTAAGCATTGTATCCCAGGGATACAGACTCTGCTTCCACTCATTGCCAACCCCAAACGGATTGCCAGACCTCCCCCCAAACCAGTGGGCAGAGGCCCAAAAGCAAGTACTTTCTCTTCTTAGTATCAAGGCTATTCATCCTGTTCCAACAGAGCAAAGGGGACAGGGTTTCTACTCCAGACTGTTTCTGGTGCCCAGAAAAGAAAACTCTTGGTGCCCTGTCCTGGATCTGTCAGTTCTCAACACCTTCCTGGTGGTTCCAAAATTCAAAATGCTTACTCTCCAACAGCTGCTTCCTATGCTAGCCCAGGACTCCTGGCCGGTCACCCTAGACTTAAAAGAAGCTTATTTGCACATCCCCATAAGGGAATCTTGCAGGAAATATCTACGTTTCAGGGCAGGCTCTATGCACTATCAGTTCTCTGCACTTCCCTTTGGCTTATCTACTGTGCCCAGGGTATTCACAAAATGCCTGGCTCCAGCCATTGCATAATGCAGACAGAGAAAAATTCAAATTTATCCATACTTGGACGATTGCCTGATTCAGGAGGACAGTCAGGAATTGCTACTTCAGCACCTGACATTTTTAAAGAGACTTCTAACTTCTCTGGGGTATACCATCAACGAAAATAAATCACATCTGGTACACAGCCAAAAAATTGTATTCCTGGGAGCAAGCTTGAACACAACTTCCCAGATGGCATTCCTCACTCCAGAAAAACAGGTTTATTTGACAAACTACTTCAATCTACTGGCCACCCAAACCCAGCTATCTGCAAGAAAAATACTGCAAGCCTTAGGGTTCATGGCCTCTTGCATTCTACTAATTTCATATGCAAGACTGCATATGAGGAAACTTCAGTGGTACTTAAAAAGTCTCTGGTGTCAACATTCTCAGGACCTGGAAACAATGATTTCTATTATTCCTTGCCTAAGGACAGAGTTCCTTTGGTGGGCATAGGCCTGCTACCACAACAAGGGACTCCCTTTCACTTTACTCCCTTACCCCCCAAACCCTGACAAAAGACGCATCAGACTATGCATGGGGGGCTCACTTGGCAGGCAAATGCATTCAAGGCAAATGGAGCCCAAGACAAATGCATCTGCATATCGATCAAAAAGAAATGTTAGCTGTACAGAATGCACTGACAGCCTTCAAATACCTTGTCCTTCCAGGACAACTCTTGATAAAGACAGACACCACCACAGTTATGTGGTACATCAACAAGCAGGGGGGGACTCATTCCTACCTGCTCTGCAGGTTAGCCATGGCTCTGTGGAACACAGCCTTGAGCAGTCAAGTGCACCTGCAAGCTTTACATGCCAGGCAAAGAAAGAACACCAGAGGTGGACCTCTTTGCTTCCCCCCCCCCAAAACCATCAATTGAGCAAATTTTGCACCAGAATTCCCCACAGCCAAGTATGGAAAGTGAATGCCCTTTCCTTTACATGGGAAAACCTCTCAATCTATGCCTTCCCCCCCTTTGCCCCTCCTCCCGAAAGTGCTACTCAAGATCAAACAGGACAGGCCAAGGACAATCCTGATTGCACCAGACTGGCCACGCCAGCACTGGTACCGACGTTTATGCAGTCTGACAGCAGTACCACCCTGGCACCTGCATCAGACCCCCTCTCTGCTGTCCCAGCAAGAGGGCCACATTTTGCATCCTCAGCTGCAAACCCTGAACCTAGCAGCCTGGCTGATTCTCTGAATGCATCACCACCAACGCTCAGCAAACAGGTGCTGGGTGTCATCCTTGAGGCCAGGAGGCCTAGTACTATGAAATCCTATTCAGAAAAGTAGAAAAGATACTGCTCTTGGTGCCAGTCTCAGGATAAGGACACAACCATGCCTACCTTACCTCAAATCCTTGATTGCCTAGCAGAGCTGCTCCACAAAGGCCTATCCTTCTCTTCAATTAAGATTCATGCCTCTGCCATCTCAGCTCATTACAATACTGAGCCATCCCTCTTTTCTCACCCTCTGGTCAAACAGTTTCTGAGAGGAGCTAACAATTTAAGACCCCGAGGAGAGCTCCCACTCCTGCCTGGGACCTTAACTTTGTACTAGAAAAGCTCATGCTTCCCCCTTTTGAGCCTGCTGCTACAACAGTTAAAATTCCTCTCTTGGAAAACAGCCTTATTTCTAGCCATCACTTCAGCAAGAAGAGTGTCTGAGTTGCAGGCCTTTATGGCTGTGGAACCCTTTATTATCTTCCATGCGGACTGGGTTTCCCTCAGGACTAACCCATCATTTATGCCCAAGGTGGCATCCAGTATGGCTTTAAACCAAATCCATCCATTTACCCACCTTTTTTCCTAATCCTCAAAATAAAGGGGAAAGGATCCTGCAGTCATTGGACATGCACAGACAGCTTAGGTTCTACCTTGACAGGACTAAACCTTTCAGAAAATCTGACCAGCTGCTAGTCAGCTTTGCTACAGGGGCAGAGGGCAAGGCCATTTCAAAGCAAGCCATCTCCAAATGGATAGCACACTGCATGCATTTCTGCTACAAACACCATGGAAAACCTAATCCACAGGGGATCAGAACCCATTCCACTAGGGCTACCTCAACTTCTACAGCATTTCTCAGGGAAGTCCCTACCAGGGACATACTGCAAGCTGCAACTTGGAGTTCTGTACACAACTTCACCAAGCATTACCACTTACCTATCTTTTCTAAGTCCAGAGTTGGATTTGCTACAGCAGTCTTACAAGGCCTGCTAGCCAGCCGTAATACTTCTTGACTGCCTCTACCCTTCCTCAGCTTTGGGAATCAACCCAAGTGTGATGACTGCAGCAGTGAAACACGAAGAACATAGAGTTGTGTGCACTTACCATAAATGTAGACGTTCGAGTGCATTCACTGTTGCAGTCCTGGATGTTCTTCGTGTTTCACTGTGACTGTCATTACATTTGGGTAATCTGATGGCAGGTTGCCCTCAGTCGGCCTGATTAACAAAGTCTTGGGTCCTGCGTCAGTTGCTGTCCCTTCTTCCATGACGTCAGGTCGTCAGGGGTACAAAACATGCAGCCGACGCCATTACATCAGTCTTTCGCCGCGCGGTGCCGAAAGCAGAAGCAGTTCGCAAGTGCCGGTCGGCCGACTCCTGAAATTTTCGTTTGAGTTTCAGAACCGAAGTCTTCAACTAATAAGCTAAGTACCCCATTTGGGAAACTTTTTCTTGCTCCTTACCGATGTCAGTAAAAGTTAATAATTGTAATACTTATGGGAAGCAAATACCTCATAAGGATTTTCACTTGTACTGTATTCCTTGCCTAGGCCCTGACCACGACGTACCTTGCTGTCAGTTTTGTGCTTTATTTAATCAACGCAATATCCGTTGTCGGTACATTTTTGCTTCTAAATATTTTGGATCACGGTTTAATTATCCAGAAATGACATTGGTTAGCAATCCCACTGCCGGAATACCTAAAAAACGCAAAGAAAAAGACAGAGACAGGCCGTTGAGGTCCAAAACTGCCGATGACGCTTCTCCTAAGCCAGTCGCCAGTTCACCGGTACTCAGTGAGGTGCTTTCGCAGCCCCTGATACCCACTACTTCTGATTTGCAGGCCTACACTGAGACCTATTTGGAGTCTGGTATGCCACGAGATGCTTCAATTATGGAACCCGCGGATGTCTCTACCTTGGATGGGTCTGGAGTCGCTGTGCAGGCACCGGCTTCTGAGGGTGTTTTCAGGCCTACAGATTTGTATATTAAACCGCCATCTTCAGTATTAAGGCCAAAATCTCAGTCTGTGTCTAAAAAACCGACCTCTAGGCCACATGTGCAGGCCCCTATGCCTAAAAAACAAATGATCAAAATGGCTGAAGATTTAATTACTCTAATCAGGGGTAGCCAACCCCCACCTTCAAAGAGGCCTAGGGCTGAACTTGACTATGAATCTTCTGAACAGGATTCTATTTCTTCTGACTCTTCTAATGAACAGGATTTGTCTATACCTACTTATGAGGACTCTGATGCAGAGGATTCCTTTCCTTCTGCTTCTCCCCGGGAGGATTTTTTCTTTTGGGGAAACTTTACATACCTTAAGGGAACACCTCCACTGGGAAAGTCAGGATTTTTCTGAATCCAAAAAGAGGCTTAGGGATTTTCTTCTTCTTCCTCAGCATAGGCCTTTGGCTATACCTCCTGTACTTGACATTGTTGATGATGTATTTTCAGAATCCAGTATGACCCCTGATTCTCTGCCTCTGGCCCCTTGTGAGCCAGACATATATTACAGAGTTCCTGATTCCCACAAATTCCTTTTCAAAAATCCTGTTGTGGACCCTGAAACCATTTCTCAGGGGCCCAAGGGCATTAAGGCTTCTTCTGCCAAAAATCCTACCTCTTCTGATAGAGACTCCAGGGCGCTGGATAGATGGTGTAAACAGGTTTATACTTCTGCAACCTTGGCAATCAGGGCTTTAAACTATCAATTTCATATGCTAAAATATCAGCAGCATATCATGGGACTGTTTAAACAGAAAATGATGTTGATTTCAGACTGTGTGGAAAATAAAAAATTACAGGATTTATTACATTCAGCTGAACAAGTTGGAAAACATACTTTGCAATGTGGTTTTGATTCTTTGGAGGCCTCTTGCAGAGCTGCTGTTACTGGGTCTGTACTTAGAAGGCATGCTTTGCTTAAGGAGCAATCTCTACCTGATCATGTTAAAGCAAAATTGTTGGATGCTCTTTTGCAGCAGGACCGTCTGTTTGGCAATAAGGCTGAAGAACTTCTAAAAAAAGATGGAAGATGAAGCTAAATCTGTGCAGACTGTGAAGGATTTCTTACAAGTACAACCTCCAAGAATTAGTAGGCACTGACCTACTAAGAACTGGTCCTTTTCCAGTTCCTTCCAGAGCCACTCAAGCCAGACCCAGACAGGCCAAAAGCGCCAAGTTTTAGTCCCAAGGGACTTTCAGAACTAAGCAATGGGATGCCCCCTCTTCCAAACCTGGAAACAGCAAGACACCTCCCTATGGTAAACTTACAATTACCAAGCACTTACCTTTTAGCTGCCCCTTTGAGGGGAAGACTGGCACTTCATGCAAAAAACTGGCAACTTATAACCCAGGACAAATGGGTTTTAAATAAAGTGTCCCTGTGATACAGATTTCACTTCCACATGCTGACAACTCCAAACGGGTGGCCAGACCTGCCCCCAAATCAGTGGGCAGAGGCTCAGAAACAAGTACTTTCCCTCTTAAACATAGGGGCTATTCAACTAGTACCAGAAGGGGAAAAGGGACAAGGTTTCTATTCCAGACTTTTCCTGGTACCAGAAAAGACAAATTATGGCGTCAAATTCTGGACTTGTCTACTCTAAACACTTTCCTGGACATTCCAAAATTCAAGATGCTGACTCTTCATCAGTTACTTCCTATGCTAGGCAAAGATGCCTGGTTGGCAACTCTAGATCTAAAAGAGGCATACCTGCATATCCCAATCAGGGAATTTTGCAGAAGATTCCTCCGCTTCAAAGCAGGCTTTTTGCATTATCAGTTCTCTGCACTGCTCTTTGGCTTATCTACTGCGCCCAGGGTCTTTACAAAGTGCCTGGCTCCAGTAATTGCTTTTTGCAGGCAAAGAAATGTTCAAATTTATCCATACCTGGACGATTGTCTAATTCAGGCAGAAAACAAGGCCATTCTTCTAAAACATCTGGCGTTTGTAAAAAGGGTTCTAAGTTGTCTAGGGTACACCATAAACAAAACGAAATCACAACTAGTATCCTCTCAAAAAATAACATTCCTGGGTGCAAGCTTGAATACAACTGCCCTGATGGCTTACCTTATGCCAGAAAAGCAAATTCAGTTGGTGACTTACTTCAAACAGGTGTCCACAAAAACTCTGCTATCAGCAAGACAAATACTGCAAGCCTTGGGGTTCATGGCCTCCTGTATTCTTCTAATTCCATATGCAAGACTGCATATGAGGGAACTTCAGTGGTACTTAAAAAGTTTATGGAGTCAACATTCTCACAGCCTGGAAACAATGATTCCTGTCATACCTTGCCTGCAACTAGAGTTCCTATGGTGGGCAGAGGCTTGCCACCAAAACAAGGGACTGCCATTCGCACCACTCCCTACCGCCCAAACCCTAACTGCAGACACATCAGACTATGCATGGGGGGGCTCATCTGGCAGGGAAGTGCATTCAGGGCAAATGGAGCTTGAATCAAATGCACGTTCATATCAATCAAAAAGAAATGCTAGCTGTACAGAAAGCTCTGACAGCTCTCAAAGACTACCTTCATCCAGGGCAACTAATGGTAAAGACAGACAACTCCACAGTTATGTGGTACATAAACAAGCAAGGGGGTACCCATTCCTACCCTCTCTGCAGACGAGCCATGGCATTGTGGAACACGGCCTTGGGCTATCAAGTACAACTACAAGCCCAATTCCTGCCAGGAAAGCTGAATATTTTGGCAGATGAACTAAGCAGAAATCTCATGGACCCACATGAATGGAAACTGGAACCACGGATTTTCAACATGTTGACACGCAAGTGGGGGAGCCCAGACATAGATCTCTTTGCCTCACCCCAGAACTACCAGTTGGACAAGTTTTGCACAAGAACTCCTCTCAAAAAAGCCTGGAAAGTGGATGCACTGTCCTTCAGCTGGGAAAACCTATCAGTCTATGCTTTTCCCCCTCTGCCTTTGCTCTCCAAAGTTCTACTAAAAATCAAACAGGACAAACCAAAGATGATTTTGCTTGCACCATACTGGCCTCACCAGCACTGGTACCCAATCCTACGCAGTCTGTCACAACTTTCTCCATGGCACCTGCCTCAGACACCTTCCTTACTGTCTCAGCAGAACAACAAAATTCTGCACCATCAGCTCCAAACATTGAGCCTTGCAGCTTGACTAATCACTTAAACTCCCCCTTAGCATTCCTCAGCAAACCTGTGATGGATGTCATTTTAGAGGCGAGACGGCCTAGTACCAGAAAATCTTATGCTGACAAATGGAAAAGATTCTGTGCCTGGAATCAATCTCAAGGGATGACCACCGCAGTGCCCAATTTACCTCACATTTTGCAATACTTAACTGAGGTGCTTCACAAGGGCCTATCTTTTTCTTCCAAAAAAGTCCATGCCTCAGCCATTTCAGCTCATTACAACACAGAACCACCCCTCTTCTCTCATCCTCTGTTAAATCAGTATTTCAGAGGGGCCAAAAACTGAAGGCGGCCCAGAGGAACTCTAACCCCTGCTTGGGACCTTAACTTTGTATTGAAAAAACTCACTCTACCTCCTTTCGAGCCAGCTGCTGCTACAGACTTAAAATTCCTTTCCTGGAAAACAGCCTTCCTTTTAGCAATCACTTTGGCTAGAAGGATTTCTGAATTACAGGCCCTTATGGCAGTGGAGCCTTTCATGCGGACAGGGTGTCACTCAGGACCAACCCATCCTTCATGCTCAAGGTGGTATCCAGTGTGGCTCTTAATCAGTCCATTCATTTGCCAACTTTCTTTCCCAATCCACAGAACAAAGGGGAGCAGATTCTGCATTCATTGGATGTACACAGACAACTTAGATTTTACTTGGACAGGACCAAATCTCGAAGAAAATCTGAACAACTGCTGGTAGCATTTGCTGCAGGGGCAGAGGAAAAGGCTATTTCAAAGCAAACCATTTCCAAATGGATAAGCCATTGCATTAATTTCTGCTGTAAGCACCATGGAAAACCTATTCCCCAGGGGATCAGATCCCATTCCACAAGGGCTGCATCTACTTCTGCAGCTTTTCTCAGAGGTGTTCCTACCAGGAATATTCTAGAAGCTGCTACCTGGAGTTCAGTTTCACCAAGCACTATCACTTACCAATTTTCTCTAAATCCAGAGCTGCCTTTGCCACTGCTGTTTTGCAGGGCCTTATAGCCGGTCCTAATAATGTATAAATCCATCCTCCCAACCTTAGCTTTGGGAATCTACCCAAATGTAATGACTGCAACAGTGAAACACGAAGAACATAGTACAGTTGTGTACACTTACCATAAATGTAGATGTTCGAGTGTATTCACTGTTGCAGTCCTGGTTACCCTCCCTCCAGCCCCCTGTTTTTTCTCTTACTATGCCTCTCCTTTATTTTTCCACACTTAAAATCCTTTTTGGTGTATTTGCTTTTGTTTGGAGGTATATATTTTTGTGTTTAAAATTATATATTTTGCTCCCCATTTGGGAGGCACCTGACATCTGGGGCAAGAAAAACTGATGTAATGGCATCGGCTGCATGTTTTATACCCCTTACGACCTGATGTCATGGAAGAAGGGACAGCAACCAACGCAGGACCCAAGACTTTGTTAATCAGGCCGACTGAGGGCAACCTGCCAGCAGATTACCCAAATGTAATGACTGCAACAGTGAATACACTCGAACATCTACATTTATGGTAAGTGGTTCTACCCTGACTCGACGACAGCGCAAGTGTACACAACTGTGCTTTACCCTCCCTCCAGCCCCCTGACTTATCTATACTTTCTACCTGTCCTCTTTTTTGGCCATATCTTATGACATTGGTATTTACTTTTTACTGGAGGTGTTCCACACCATGTAATTGTTTCCTGTTTTGGGGGCTCCTGACATCTGGGGAAGAAAAACTGATGCAATGGTGTCGGCTGCATGTTTTATACCCCTGACGACCTGACATCATGGAAGAGGTGACAGCATCAGACGCAGAAATCACAAGAGTCCCTGGTATTCGGGCCGACTGAGGGCTACCTGCAGGCAGATAACCCAAGTGTGATGACTGCAACAGTGAATACACTCGAACATCTACATTTATGGTAAGTGTACACAACTGTACTTTTACAGTAATGAAACAAAAGTCAGTCATTCTATACATCCCTGGACTGCAGTGGCTTACCACTCTTTTAATTGAATATGTGAACAGTTAGTTGAATAATCTTTTTACAGAAGAGTTTCTCCTGAAAAGTGTACCTCTCAGCTGTCCCCTGACTTCATGGAATGTTCCTGATTTTTGTTTATAATTCTGGCCTGTTCCTCTTACAATTCTTGCACATAACTGAGGATTTCACATTCTGCACAATGACAAACATCTAAATTTCAGACTTCATATCTTTCAGAAAACAGGTGGTAGTGTGAAGCCTATTATCACCACAACTTCCTTAGCATGCAAGTCCAATCAACCTCCCGGAAATAAACTAAGGATTCCTGCACTTATAAGATACAGCTTGGAAGTGAATGACATGATGGTAAAGAGGAGACTGGTCATCCTGTGTATTCAGGAGACAAGGTGTGGGAATTGTTAGGGAGGGTCTTCTGAAGACAGTGAGGCATGTAATCAGAATTAATGATAGGCTGGGATTATGAAGGCTGCCCTCTGCCACACAGTGGAGACGTGCTGGTGAGGAAATGAGTGCATTCGTGCAGCACTTGCCGGTCCTACTAGCTAAAGCAGGAGAATATGAGTTGGTGTTCATATGGGACCGAGACAGACAGAACATGATATGTGGACTACTGGGTTCACACGGGTGGGGCAACTGGAATAAAGGAGGAGAGACTATTTTAGACTTTTTCTGTCAAATGGTTTGACGGTAGCCAGCACATGGCTCAATGAGAGAGAGAGAGAGTTGCAAGATTACAGACAAGACTGGCCATTATGCAGCATCCTAACCCCATGTAGAAAATGATAAAAAGGGGGGTTGATAACGATTTCTTAGAACATAAGAACAGTGCCAGTACAAAAGACATGCAATAAAAACTGGGTAAGTGGCATAAAAATAGAACATAATTGAAGACTTAAAGGTATGCAAGAAATGTTAATTTATTTAAAAGGACAATAGAAACAGTCTTTGGCGTTGGGATTAGCTTTTCATAGTACAAAACTGAGTTCATCTTAAACGTCATTGCTGCTCCCTAATTCTTTTCCTTTTACTCAGTCTTAATTAAAGCCATTCAAGAAAGATTATATGTTTTCTTAGGCACTCCCCAGCAGATTGCATAAGCTCAAATTTTTTTTGCATTAAATCTGAACTGCAACCTGTATGCTAACAATGTCAGCCACAGCAGCTGTCTGTAAAAATTGCTTTTCTCTGACTTCTGATCTGGAGTTTGCATCATCAGCATTTATGTTAATATTACTTTGCAGACTCAGTTAAAGCACAATAAAAAACTGTACAGTAATATTCTTGTGCTTTTAAAGAAATTAACATTTCTTGTATGTTTTTAAGAATGGGAAAATTGGGGCAACTTGCAGTGATAAAAAATACTTAAGGGCAGGGAAGGAACTCTCATTAAACTTCATTTTAAACCACAGTAACAGCAGAGCCTCCATGCATGTAACACGAATCACTTCAGTTTTATTCTGCTTTAAGGAATTATTGAAGTATGTTGTCTACACTGGCTTTGTTGTTGTTGCTACGTGAACACTAAGCATACCCCTCAACTGTCTCTAATTACACTTGATAAAACAATAAATAATTACATTTATAGACTTCTTTTACAGGTACATGTTAATTTGCATTCTGCCAACCCCTCTAGTTAATAATCTTAATATTTTAAAAAGTCCCAGATTATTTGACAGGATGGGGTGTTTATTTACTTGTCCATGATTCTGGAGATAAGAAGTTGATAACTATCATGATCAGAATATATCTGCGGACCTCTCTATTGTCCTGAATTTTGCAGAATGTCAAGATTATTGCCTCATATTTTTGGTCTGCTCCTCATAAAAGTTGTGGTTCTCTGACAAATGTTGAGTTTCATAGGTTCATAGGTAGATACTAGGCTATCTGCCGTAGGGCATTTATAAGCCTAGCCAGAGTGTATTTGGCTTCTGCCTCCGTATTAGATTAGCCTACTGTGCCTCTGTAAAGTAGGTCACAGAAGGTACCCTTTTAAGATTAGTTTACTGTGCCTCTGTCTAGCAGGGACACAGAAGAGATCCCAGGGGTGAATTTGCGATTTCCCATCCATGCGTCCAGATTTCGCTTGAAGAGGGTCAGCGAGGGACTATGTCTAACATGAATTGGGATTCTATTCCAGAGTGAGGGGAGCCTCTGGGAAATGAATCTGTCCCTCCAGCATGTCCTATTTATTTTTGTGCTGAGGTTTAGGTCCCTGGAGTGTGTAGCTCTAAGGGACTTGGATTTTTTGAGGTGGAGCATGTCCATTAATTCTGGGTTTGACATGGCTTTGTACGTCAGGCATAGATCGCCTCTGAGTAGGTGGTAAGCAACTGAGTACAGCTGGAGTTTCTTTAGTCGAGCTGCATAGGACATCTGTTTGTAGCCCATGATCCTCTTGGTGAGATACTTTTGGGGTCTCTCCAGTTGCTGCAGGTGTCGGGTAAGGTACATCCCAAAAGGGGCATTGTATTCAATTATGGGCCTGATGAGTGACGAGTAGAGGGGCACATTGACCTCTCTTGATCTAGATGCGAACCTTTTTGTGATAAGGTGGGCTATCTAGAAGATCTTTCTAACCACTTTGGCAACGTGATTATCAAAGGAGAGATTACTATCTACGTTGGTCCCCAAATCTCTAATTACTTCTTCCGTACTTAATGGATTACCACCTATGTGGTAATTTGTGGGCACCTTGTTTTTCCCAAAGGGGATGACTATGCACTTTTTAGCATTTAGCTTGAGGCCGTGGCTCTGGCACCAAGCATCTGTCTCTGTGAGACCCTTTTGGAGGATGCTTGTGTCAGCTGGAGATTTGATTATGGCCCCCAGTTTGTAGTCATCTGCGAACTTTGTCAGCCATAATCCCCCTGTGTTAGCCTGAACCTCAGAGAAGTATATACCAAACAAGAGAGGTCCCAGAACTGAGCTCTGTGGGACGCCACTTGTAACTGGTTTGGATTCGGGCATGGCACTTGCGATTCTGACCATGTGGGTTCTATCTCTGAGCCAGTTTGCAACCCATCTTGTGATATATGCATTGATATTTAAGCTGATAAGCTTATTTATGATGCCCGAGTGGGTTATTGTGTCGAAGGCTTTTGCAAGGTCCAGGTAGGCTGTGTGTGGACTACCTTGCCCTCGTCTATGGCTTTGGTAACTGTTTCAAAGAAATCAACTAGGTTTAAGAGGCAAGATCTGCCCTTAACAAAGCCGAATTGGGTAGTGTCCAATGTCTGGAGGCTCCCAATGTCTTTGTTTTTGAGTTCCATGATAATATGCTCCATAGCTTTACAGACCAGACTAGTCAAGCTTATGGGGCGATAGTTTCCGGGGTCCATTGTGGCACCACCTTTGTGGAGTGTGACCACTGTAGCTGTACACCATTCTTTGGGTACATATCCTGTAGTAAGGCTAAGTTTGATCAGAGACGTAATGTGAGAGTTCAGTTCTTCTTGGAGCTCGTGTAAGACACAGCCTGGGCCACCGTCCGGTCCCATAAATGCTGTGTTTTTTGCTTTGGAGAGGGCAGCTTTCACCTGTGCATCTGTGATGTCAGGGAGGTTACATTCAGTTGGGGTAGGCATTTGCTCCTTTGGGGGGGAAGGGGGGGAGAAATTTGCGCTGAATCTGTCTGCCAGGATGTTGGCTATGTCTGTAGGTTCGGTATATTTTGTACCGTTATGCAACAATTCAGAGCATATCTGGGAGTTTCCACCCATGTTCCTGACATAACTAAAGAAGGCCTTGTGATTATCTTTAGTGTCTAGGGCAATTTTTCTTTCGAAACTGGCCTTTGATGATTTTATGAGGGATTGAAGTTTCTTGCTAATACTGATCAGAGATGCCGTCCCTTTTTGGGGATTTTGCTCTGTCATGTAGTAGCTTCCTCCTCCTGTTGTATAGCTTATTTATGGCCGGGGTCCACCAGACCGGTCTCCTGTTTTTGGAGGAGTGAGTCTTGGTTTTATTTGGGATAGCACGATCCATGCATTCCTGCAGGTGCTCATAGAATGCATTTGTAAAGGATTCTGCGGATTGGGCTGTATTATCCTCTGGCCCAGGGGCTTTGAAGGATTCCACCTCAGTCTTGAGAAGTGCAAAGTTGGCTTTTGAGAAATTCTTTACAGTGATTTCCTTGGCTGGGGTGGGGATGGGATATGGATGTCCAGGGAAATTTGTTTATGGTCTGATCTTACCAATGAGGGGTTTACCTCTGGTGTGGAACATAGAGTCCCCATGTTGGTGATGACCAGGTCCAATATGTTGTTCCCTCTTGTGGGAGTGGTGACCAGTTGTTCCATTGCGTTAGAGTTTATAAGTTCAAGGAACTGTTGGGCGAGGGTGTTTGGGCTTGAGTAGTTTTCCCAGTCAATGTTTGGGTAGTTGAAGTCACCCAATAACATAGTGTTTGGAGAGACCTTCATATTCTCCAGTGTTCTCAGGAATGCCAAGTGGGGTTCCTGTAATAGGGAGGGTGTTCTGTAGCAGGCTACAAACTGAAAGGTAGTTTTGCCTGCTGTTAGTTGCACATGGATGGTTTCCGATGCTTCGTGCAGTGCCACTAACCTGGAGGTGTAGGTATCTTTGATGAATATAGATACTCCCTCCTTTTGTGCTTCGGTCCGAGTTTTGGGGCCGAAACGCATGGTATGAGTTATAACCTGGTAGTGCTGGGGTGCTCTCAGGAGCCTTGAACCAGGTTTCTGTTACTGCACAGACATCAATTTTCTCCATACTGAGGAGAGCCTCGAGTGCGTGCATCTTGAGGTTTAGACTTCTGGCATTGAGTAGCATTACCTTTAGTTTTGTTATCCTAGGGTTGTCTATGGAGGTTGGTTTGTCCTTTGAGCCTTGCCTAAAAAAGGCACTATGGGGGTGGCAAGAGCTTTGGTCAGTATACGAAAGCCTAAGGGTGACAGGTGCAAGCCATCCCTAGCGAAGCAACGTGGCTTGTCGAGCATGTCATCCCAGGCTGACAGACACTGGATCCCCTTTGAATGACACCAATACTTTAGCCAATTGTTGAAACTGATCATTTTGTCTTTATACTGTGGCATCATTCTTGGTGAGGGCAAGATGCTACTCAAGGTCAGGGTCATACCAGCCTGGGCTACATGGTCAGAGAGCTCTTCTATGTCTCTCTTCATGTAGTCCAGGGAAGTACGTCTCAGGTCATTCACACCAGCATGGACAATGACAGAGTCATACTTGTACTTCCTTTGGAGTGACCTGAGTGCTTGCGTTATGTAGCGGATCCTGGCACCCGATAGGCAGCTTACAGTGACCTTCTCCTTGTTCAGTCTGGTGAGTGGGACGTCAGTGTGCCGGACAGTAGAGTCCCCTATAACAAGTGTATTTGGTGTGTTGTTTGGCCTTAAGGGCTGTGACTGTGAGGCACACTGATTTTGTGAGATATGTGATTCGTGGGTATTGTTGAGGGGTTGCTGTTATTTGGATATCTGCATAGGAGGTCTTTGCTGTTTAGGCAGATTTTTATTTAGAGCCTCCGAGTATGTTTTTGTGTGTTTATGTGTTGGCTATGCAGATGCAATAGGTCTGTGTGAGACTGGATTTGTGGTGTGGGTGGTTACCTTTTCCTCCTGACTGACTGTGCCAGTCTTGGGTTGAGAGAGCTCTGCCTCCAGTTTGGCTGTGTAACTGCATCTCTCACATGTATTAGAGTTTGTTGGAAGGAGGAGAGGATTGTCTGTGTACATAAGGCAATTGTAACATTGCCTCAAAATTCCCAGATTCACCAGCTGGACTGGAGAGTAACATTGAAACTGACCCTTGGACATACCATATTAGTATAGGGAACTGTTTTTTACTGATCAGATTAGGGAAGGGAACTGATTTTTCACTTGATCAGGAAGGACCAATCGGAAGCCTAATACTTATGAGAAGTCAATGAGGGTGTAGTGCTTTAGTTAGTTAGTGTTTCCTTATAAGGAGCTGAGCAAGTGCAGGGCTTTAGAAAGAGAATAGAGTGATTACTTTGAGAGTATGAACAGTTCTGAGGGAAAAAATGAAGAGCAGACTTTGTGGAGCCTGGAATAGTTTAAACCTGTTTAGGCGGCGCTGCCCGATGCTGCTCAGTGCACAAAACCACGCAAAAAGAGAGTTGTAGGGTTTTAAGAGAGAGAGAGAGATCAAGGAGTTTAGAATTGACCCAAAATGGCCAATAAAACTACAGCTTCTAGGCAGTAACCACTCCTCCAGGGACAGGCAGGCTGTTCAGTATTAACCACTCCCACTGGTAAACACAGAGACTTCCCTTTAGCCCAAGCAAGCACTGGCCTTCTAGAAACTTCCAAACAGTTCAGAACAGCAAATATGTAACTGAACTTTCTTAACTTTCAGAAAGTGGGAAAAAAGCAAGATTTTTTTTTTTTTCAAACTTTGTAGCCTTCAGAAAATGCATTCTAATGCAGAACCTGTTATTCTAGCAACTTCTAAGTTTGTAGGAGCCATATTTAAAAGCAACCCTTAATGCTGACTTTGCCTAACTCCCCCACCATTGTTTTTGGCTTTGTACAGACTTCTTGGGCAAATAAGTTGAGAGTTGTGCTTACCCAGGTGGCTGCCAGTTCACTGTATATTCCAGAATAGTGTAGAATCCCAACACAGCCAACAGCAAATGTGTTATTGAAATTACTGTTGTTACTAGTCTACATACATAAATACTGAAATAATTAAGCCGAAAGATGAAGTGGCTGTTGCATGGCACGTGGAAAGGTGAAAGGGTGATTTCTACTTTTTAACATCTTGGAATTCTTCTGTCTGGCCTCTCCTCAGTGGTAAAGCAGGTGGTGTGCTGAATGGTAAAGCAAAGGCAAGAAACCTGAACATCATATAGTAGACTCCCTCTTATCTGGCCTCACTTTAACCGGCCATCGAATTTCTGCCCTAGCAAAAAACATCAGAGAAGAACAAAACGTCTTCCTCCTCTGGGCTAAATAATGATAGACATTTGAGTTGTAGACTTCACATTCTTTAGAAAAATGCATACTAACACACAGATCCTGTTGTTCTGGCTGATTTATAACCTATAGGTGCTGTTTTGTATGCATTTTCTGATTTACCAGCCATTCGTTTATCCAACATGAGACTGGATAAGAGGGAGTCTACTGTACACTTTTACAAAAGGCAGTGGAGAGGAGGCACCAAAGGCAGCAGTATCAGCACCTTCCTCAACACACACACACACACACACACACACACACACACACACACACACACACACACATACATATAACTGTTCTGCTGTCTCTACTTTCATTTATAAATGAAAAAAATGCAGATAGATTTGTCATCAGGCAGTCCAAGCCGTACTACTGCTATTTGAAGAAGCTGCCCTGGATGCATTCAATGTCATAATTTGGCAACTCTCTCCTTGCAGCTGAAAGGTCCCTGCCCATTGTTTGGAAGTGTTAATTCACAGGCAGAAATTGTACTACTTGCCATGGGTGAGAATTGGCATGCAGGGGCAAACCTGCGGAGCAGCTTCTTACAATTTTTTTTTTTTTTTTTTTTTATGAAAGGCAGACAGTTGTGATGACTGTGATGCCCAGAGGTGCCAGAAGATGTTGAAGGCTGTGGGGGTGGAGGGTGAGAGGGGCACTTAGTAAATAGTTGTAAAAAATTGCCCTTTTTAGATCACTACCACAACATAGGTTCATTTGGAGGACATTTTAAGCTTAGCCAGTTTCCCTTTTTGTGCTTGAATTAACATTTCGTGACTGGTCTTACCTATTCCATGGCTGATGATTGTACATTAGCCCTAGTGAGAACAACTGTGATTATACCGTAGGTAATTTGAGGGAATCCATGTAAGGGATGCAGCATTTAGGAACTGCCTGTATCCATTAGTGGCATGAGGGGCAATTTGGAATTATATTTTTTATTATCGATCCTTAGATCCAAGTTGCATTTGAATATGGACAGGGATGAGATTTGTTTTACTTGAATGGATAGTCTGTTCTGGAACAGTGGTAGCCTCTGTGATATATTTCCATGTCTCCACAACATTCAGTTTAGATACCTGGACTGAGTATTTCTGATGCCATTTGACTTCCTGATATTCAGTAGGTCCACCAGTGTTAGGTCGGAGGATGCCTTGTATGCCAGACTCTGGTCACCTCTAAGCACTCTGTAGGATACAGAGTATAGTGATAAATCTTTGAGGTGGTCCACACAAGACCTATTGTTTAGGACTTTTAGGACTTGTATACTTTTAGTAAGGTGTCTCTGTGGGTATTGCAATTGTTGCATGGGTCTGGACAGATACATGCCAAAGTGGGCATTATACAAAATGGTTGACCTAAGAGGGCTTTGTAAAAGGGGATAACATCTCTAGATCTAGTCCCAATCAATTTGTTTATAAGCTGTGCAATATAGAAAGACTTTAGGACTCTGGGCACATGTTGGTCAAAAGTTAGGTCACTGTACACTCAAGTTCCCAAATGCTAAACAACTGGGTCAGTTCTCATGGAGTATTGTCAGTTTGGCAATTCCCTGGAGTAGATGACTTCCCAAAAGATATCTAGTTTCAATTCATGATTCTGGCACCAGTTATTGTTTGGGACAAACCTTCCTTGCATGATGGTGAAGTCATTTGGGGATTCAGTAACTGCTCCTAACTTGCAGTCATCTCAAACTTCATCATCCTGAGCCATTTGGTATTTCCTTTTACTTTTGAGATGTATATGCCAAACACATGTATATGCGAAGATGGGTGTGTGGTTTGTGTTTTTATGTGAATGCAGTGCTGGTATATGTTCTGGAGGGCTATGTGTTCCATGTGTTCTGGTGCAATTGTTGACCTTCTCTTCTTGACCAGCTGTTCTGGTCTTGGCTGGAGAGTGCGTGGCTTTCAATTTGGATATATAAGAGCATCTCTCGCAAGTCTGAGTGTTGGAAGGTAAGAGGAGAGGGTTGTCTGTGTACATGAGGCAGTTGCTGCATTGCCTCAGGATGCTCAAGTTCACCATGTTAATAGGAGAAAGCACAGGGAACTGACCTTTAGACATGCCGGGAGGGGTGGGCATTGATAATAAGTACTGGATCCGTTTCCTTGTAGAACGTTTAGTGCTGTTAGCACTTTTGCGTGATACAATAATTGCTATAAGGAGTCTGGCAAAGTGCTAGATAATAAGTATAAGTGCAGGAGAGGAGAGAACTAGTAGGTCTAAGGGAAAAATTGAAGAGCAGACTCTGGTACCGCTCAGAAGCTTACTAGCAGTCTTGGATACAGCAAGTCTGTATCCGGGCTAGACTAGTTACAGGAAAGGTGGGAAACAAGTGCAAATGCAGGCTTTTAAATCAGAAAGTTGAGAGGGATGGAAAAACTGTCCAAACGGCCAATAAACTGCAATTTTTGGGCCAGGAACCACTCTTCATGTGGTAGATGGGCTACCTAGTGCTTACCACTCCCACTGATAAGCTAGACGGCTTCCCACCAACACAGAAAGGCTTGGGTGGCTAAGAAGCTTACAAACAGTCTTGGACACAGCAAATCTGTGTCTGGACTAGACTAGTTACAGGAAAGGGGGAAACAAGTGCAAACGCAGGCTTTTAAGCCAGAAAGTTGAAAGAGATGGAAGAAAGAGATGGTGGTATTGCTAGGTAGAGTTTATAGTAGTGTAATGTGTAAGGTCAGGGCAGGGGTTGGGTCAGGATTAGCACACTTGTGTAAGGTAGTGCAGTTTTTTGGCTTGGTCATTCTTCCTGAATTTATTTTCTCTTTTTCATTATCTGAATATGTGATCCTGAATGTTTAACCCAGAAGGATATTCATACTTTGTTTTTTGACGCATAAACTAAATAAAAGTGGTCATTGTCCCTTATTTTAAAAAAATCTACATGAAGATTTTGTAATGTGTATTTGGTCAAAATGTGTTTTTAAGTTATGAGAATATATTGTTTGAAAGATAGTCTGTGTAAATAGCAGGACTCTGCCATTCTTCACAAGTCTGTGGAACTCTGTAGAGAAAAAAAAAACAGGATATTTTCTGTTTCTTGTTCTAGTAATAGTAGTATTCCTTATGAATTCTTGAGGTTGGCATAGTGATTTTATTGTGTTGACTTCAAAAAACAGATATATATAGTCTGCTTCTGAAGTGCCTTTTGGCACTGCTGTTACTGGTGCTGCTGCAGTATGCATTTAAATGGGCATATTCTGTACCTGTGTCATAATCGACACTGTCATACCTACGCCTTTTTCACAGGCTGCTGGGATATGTAGTTTTGTGACTTCATTTGGAATATACAGCTTCAGCTTGGAGTTTTTTTCCACTTTGTGTGGCTAGTTCACCATATTTTATTATGCACCCTTTTTTCTAATACGATTCCATTATAAGAGATACTTTGTTTTGCAGGCTATGTCATTACCTTAAAAGGACTATTTTAGGAATGTTTCTGATTTACTTAGCCATAGAAGAGGATACATGTTGTTAGCTGGTTAAGGTTTTATTGAAGTGGGAATATATATATATATAATAGATAGATATAGATGCAAGAGCATGGGAGGAATGGGAGTCTGTCCCCTCCCCATTTGTAATAAGACTTTTTTTTTATAGTATTTTGTTTTAGTTTTAATGTTGTGGGTGTCTTTCATTGGAATTAGTTCCACTGAAGCTTTCAGCAGTGTGCAGCTAAGTTATGACAAAAATTTCGCTGATGTTTATTCATACACCAGCAAGAGACCTTCATGTGCAATAGTCAAGATACAGAATTTGCAATCTGAAAGTTAGATTTTCTGATTTTTTTCATGGCATATTTACGCCTTTTGGTATAGAAGGAGTTGTGTTTATAATTTTCAGAAGCCCTCTACAAGCTTTACTTTTAAAGAGAAATGTAGTGATATAAATGTTGTTTTAGTTTTGCTTTACATCCAGAATACAGTAGCATTTGATGATGGGTAATATTTTGTGAACTGAATATGTTCATTTTAGGGATCATCACAACAGTGAATCTAACCATATACTTTGTCACATTCTCAGGATCCCACTCTAATCTAATACCCACTACAACCTTTTTCTTCCTTTCTGACCCCCTCCTTATTTTTCCCCTAATTTTGTCTTTAATCTTTCCCGTATTTCTCTGTATATTGTATTCTGTATATTTTATAATGTGAGACTGTTTACTTTCTATATATGTTAGCTATCTCTCTGTGTATTGTTTTCTGTATATTCTTTAATGTAGGATTGTTTCCTTTGTAAATAATGTGTACTTGCTAACTTATATTTGGAGCTTTTCTGCCTAGACCTAGGCCTCCGCTGAAAATGGGCTACTTGTCCAGTCGGACCTTCCTGGTAAATAAATGGCAAATGAAATAAATAAAAGTAAAAAAAAATTCTCTTTTTTTCATATGTGATTGGGGCAACATCATTACATTGTGCTACCTTAATGAGAAAACCTTTGCAAAGTATGGCTAGAAATCTGAAAGCGTATTTTGGCCAGAAGAAACTTGAGACTTTTGTGCAGGCAAGCTGATTAGCAGGTAAACTATTAACTTCTGGTGTTTGAGAAGATGTCTGAGCCCGAAAAGATCAAGCCTTGGAGATTATAGTCTGAGGGCATGGGGCCATAGTGACATGACCAGCCTTGCAGAAGTGTATGTCTGCAGGCAGTGAAGATGAGCAGTTTTATGAGAGTCCAAAAGAGAATCTCCCACCTGTTCAGACCCTTGTGAATGGTGGACCGTGGATTCCTATTGATAGCTGCTGCTGCCACTGTTACATAGACCTCACAAGAGTCTTAGCTTATATGTGGACATTAATTCCCCGGTGCCCATGAAAGGTGTCTTCACCCTTCAGTTGATGCCATCTCCTCCTTTACTTCAAGAATGAAGTTGTATCCCTGTAATTGTCATAGACGGCTCCTATAAGGAGTTAATAGATTTCCTGTTGGGGTAAGCCAGTTACAGCAACTCATGAATGGGAAGTAGCCACCTTCAGTCCTCCTTGGGTGTCAAAACTGTATTTTCAATTTAATTTTAAAACAATGTGCAGAAGAATATATGGTGGCTTATCAGAAGACCAGTCTTCTACCAACACAGTATTTGATGGATGGGATTACCATCTCTTCAAAGCAAGAGAAAGCGTCCAAGTTATCAGACATTGAACTAGAGCGATATGATTTAAC
Source organism: Protopterus annectens (assembly GCF_019279795.1). Taxonomy (NCBI): domain Eukaryota; kingdom Metazoa; phylum Chordata; order Ceratodontiformes; family Protopteridae; genus Protopterus; species Protopterus annectens. Next base: position 784,093,874 of record NC_056746.1, on the reverse strand, counting down.
TTGCTTTTCTCAGATAGCCTTTCTCATGGGTTATAGCATCAGTGTGACCAGGAAGCCATCTCCTCAGACAACCCCCCCCCCCCATGTCACCTTTGTAGACACCTGCAGCTTGATGAAGAACCTTTTTTTGTAGAAAAAGAAATTTCTGCCTCAAAAAAAGTTAGAAAGCCTGAAGAGCATGAGCCATTGACTAGTCCCCCAGTCTTTCCAGGGTTTGAAGGTGCTTTGGACTTGACTGTGTGCCATCTAACTTTCCTCTCAGCTGCCCACCACAAGAAGCCAAATGGATTCTACAGGGTACAAGAGTAATTTAACATCCTGTTACAACTCCATCAGTAGTGTCCATGGAGTAATCCAAAGGATCCAAGTTGGCATCAGGCCTAAATACCTTACCAATTTACAAGGAAAGTATGGTCTTAGGTTTGGTAAGAAGGCATATACCTCAGGAACATAACATTTGGGGTAGTCAGCATGCATTTGCTCAAATATAAGGGGGAAGTCCTGCCATTTGGGGAGTTGCTTCTAGATCTCCTGGATTGAAAATCTAAGACAGAAAAAAATGTAACCTTACCCAAACAGCATTTAAAGTGGATAACATGCTGTAAATGGTAATACAGTTCAGTGGATACTAGCAAAAAGGAAGTTTTGTTTGTGGCAGTGTTAAGAACACTTACATGGGTCACTCCACAGTCAGTACCAGAAGATGTGAAGAAACAGATTTGTTTTTGTTTACTGCTCTGCCATGGGTAATCTCCAAATGCTTGGAGAAGCAAAATAAAATTATGGAGGCATTTAAACAAATGCTCAGCCCCCATTACTAAACATAAATGTTAACCTTTTTTTTTCAAAAAACAAACAGGAGCATACCAGTAAAGGAGGTAAAGCACATTTAAAAGAAAAGTGTGACACAGTTGCAGGGTTGTGGGAAACTGCAAGACTGGTGAGGGGGAGAAAAGCCCCCTGCCACCTGGAAAACTACTAGCCAGTAATGACTGTCCTCTTTTTCTACCTTCTTTCATTTGTTACTCTTTGATGGGAGATGGACTGGCTTTGTTAATCAAGTAGGACCGTAGGCACAATCTATTAGTGATACTCCATTATTGGTCAAGGGTACAAAATAGTGTTTACTTCAAAAACCTCTGATCTGATGATGTCAGTCTTCATTCAGTCTTGACAGATGGATTTGGTTCCGATCTCTCAGAACCGACTCGGCCGTTATACCAAGCTCGCGCCAGCCAAAAAATTCTCGAGTTTAAGTTTATGAAACAAATAGTGCTTCAGTTTTTGATATGTACAAAGGCCTCTCTTCTTAGCACCTGCCTGTAATTCATATGAACTAACCTGTATGGATAGCATATAGGTATACTTGGAAATTCTTTTTATTAGCTTTGTTGCTCCTACTACTGTAGGAACTGCCCGAGTGTCTTTATCCAATATTGCTCTTGCTTCTGCTTGCATAAATTATTTTGTAACTTTGTGTTTCATTAAGCAAGCCACTGTAGCCACTAGATATAGCTATTTCAAGAATTAAGGCTGTTTTCCTCCTCCGTTCAACTATAGTGTTTTATTTTCTTGTTTCTGTTAAAACAGGTAGGTAGGAATGGAATGTTTATCTTATAGTTCATGTATAATCCATGTGTTTGGTCTATAAGTGATGATAAGTTGTCTGTAAACTTATTTATCTACTTTCCAAGCCTATTGCTCTAGATTCAAACCAAGCTAAGAACTAAAACAGTTGCCATGCACCATGATTAATTTTTTTTTTTTATAAAAGTCGAATTTATTGTACCATTTATGCAGGCCAGGGAGTGTTTGAGAGCTTTAGTCTATATCGTTGTTGATTCTGGTGTTTCCAGTAGGCTAACTGTATAGAAGAAAAATCCAGTGATACCTGAAGAGTGTCTGGCTTCATTATCAGCATACATGGTATTCTATAAAAACAAGGGCTAGCCTGAAGGCTAATCCAGTCTTTCCATGTAAAATAGTATCAGAACTGAGCCTTAGCCAAACCATACATATCTTTCCGTTCTCATGTTGCAGTATTCATAACAGTAGGGAGATGGCTTCCTGCAGCTCAGGACATCTGGCCAGTATACCAAAGTCTTAAGAACAAGGGTACGTGCAATGTAGCATGTCAGAGCCATAAACCGGTCTGCTATAAATGTGACGCCTGCATGTACCCATTTCAGAACTTTTCTGCCACAGTAATCTACGGACCTCAGATCGCCAGCTCATGGAATCTGTTGCTTGTCTGATTTCAGCTGTCTGCTTCATATAAGTACCTCTATGGGTTTTTTGTATATATATTCCTTCTTGCTTTCCAGGCATACATGTCAGCCATGAAGGGAAAGTGTACTTGTGGAAGACAAATTCCACATAAGGACACCCACGATCAGTGTTTGTTTTGTTTAGGGGAAGGTCACAGCTACAAATCTTGCTACATCTGCCAGTCCTTTGTACCTAAAACCTTACGTAGTTGCCTGGCTGCTTTAAAGTTATACTTATGAAACCAAAGACTCCAGGGTTGTGTATGGAGGGTGGGGTAAGCACCTCCGAGGAGCCGCCTCGGAAGAAGGCCAAGAAAGTTAGGCGTGATGTCCGTGCTGCACTCTCAAGGCAGATGTTAGCCCAGGGTCCCATTGGATGTTGGTTTCACCACTGGAACTGGGAACTGTGGTGGAAGCCGGTTCAGCTGAAGCCCAGAGTATGTCTGCTGATGTTGTTCAGCCATCAGGCCCTGATGGTGAGGGGGAACCATGGCTCATGGCATCAGAGGGGCCTACTCCTGAGGATGAGGACACCATTAGTACTGACTCTCCTGGGGAAGAATTCTGCAGTCCCTGCTCTGCTTCCAGCTTTTCTGGATGCCTTACGTAGTTGCCTGGCTGCTTTAAAGTTATACTTAGTAAACCAAAGACTCCAGCGTTGGGTATGGAGGGTGGGGTAAGCACATCCGAGGAGCCACCTCGGAAGAAGGCCAAGAAAGTTAGGTCTGACGTCCGTGCTGCACTCGCGAGGCGGATGTTAGCCCAGGGTCCCATTGGATGTTGGTTTCACGACTGGAACCGGGAACCATGGTGGAAGCCGGTTCAGCTGAAACCCAGAGTACGTCTGCTGAGGTTGTTCAGCCATCAGGCCCTGATGGCGAGGGGGAACCATGGCTCATGGCATCGGAGGGGCCTACTACCACCTTACTATCCACCCTGACGTCGGCTCCCAAACTGACTACTTCTCCTATTTCTCTTGAGAGAAAACAAAAAGAAAAACATAGAATTGCAGAGCCAGCACAAAAACACAGAACTACTGAACCTGCACCTGGGTGGAAAGCCTTTTCCCAGAATTTATTCAGAGCCTTCAAGGACCTTCAGTCTCAGATCCCCCAACCTGTCCTAAAGCCTGTGCAGGCCTTGGAGGAGTCAAAGGAAGAACTCTCTTCTTCTGATGAATGCCTGACCTATTGTTCCCAGCTTGAGTTTCCCAAAGACTTTGCTACTCCTAAGGATGAGGACACCATTAGTACTGACTCTCCTGGGGAAGAATTCTGCTTTGGGGACACCATTACTTTCATGAGAGAACATGTTAAATGGGAGGTCTCTGATGTTTCTGAGACTAAAAAGAGGTTTTTCGAACTCCTGCAGGTGGACCAGCCTTCCCCATCTGCAGTCCCTGCTCTGCTTCCAGCTTTTCTGGATGCCTTTCAGGCTGCATCTCAGGTCTCATATTCTAAATGACCTGATAGATCCCAAGGAGGCACAGTTCTTGTTCAACCCCCCCCCCCCCTGCAGACCCAGCAGTCATTGCTGTGTCACCAGACAGATCCTCCAGACAGCTACATTCCACTTGTCTTTTTCCTACAGATAGCAGATTCATGGATAGACAAGGGAAGAAAATTTATACTGCTACCACATTAGCCATTAGAGCTCTTAATTACCAAACCCATAGGGCTAGGTTTGTTCTAGATACTTTGTCTAAGGCCTGTTCGCTAATGCCTGATGTGACAGATTCTCCTGCAAAATCTCAGCTTTCTGCCTTCTCTCTACTGCCTCTCAGGTGACCAGGCATTCCATCAAGTGCAGTTATGATGCTGTAGAAGCATCATCCAAATCTGCAGCATCTGGCTCTGTCCTGAGAAGGTACTCCTGGGTGAGACTCCAGCCCCTACACATTCACCTTCGAGCTGTATACATTCCCTCAGCAGAGAATGTGATGGCAGACACCCTCAGGAGAACCTTAGCACCCTCTCATGAATGGATACTTCACAGGGAGGTGTTTTTGGATCTTATTCACAGGTGGGATATTCCACAAGCAGATCTGTTTGCCTCCTCCCAGAACAGGCAGATGCCTCTGTTTTGCACCAGAAACCCACATCCACAAGCTTGGAAGGTGGACACCTTCTCTTTTTCTTGGGCGGAGATGTTTCTTTGTGCTTTCCCCCCTTCACTGATTCAAAAAGTCCTCCTGAAAATCCAGACGGACAAACCAAATATCTTGCTGGTGACTCCCTTTTGGCCAAGACAGCATTGTTTTCCCCTACAATACCTTTTAGCAAAGGGCAATCACCACAGGTTACCTTACCAATTCAACCTAGTCACATAAGATAGGGGATCCCTCTTCCACCATCAGGTGCTCAACCTCAAACTGACCCTATGGGTGATAGAATTTTGATTCCCTTCAGACACCTATATTCAGAGGACATACTCATTGTCCTGCAGGAGGCCAAGAAACCTAGTACCAGGAGAAATTGTCTCAAAATGGAAACGATTCTCCATGTGGTATCTCAAGAACAAACAGGACCCCTTTTTTGTTCCAGTACTAATGGTCCTTTCTTACTTGTATATGCTGTTACATTCTGGACTGATGTACTCTTCTCTAAAAGTGTATTTGTCAGCCATCTGCGCTTGTCTTCATTTGGCACCTCCTTTGGCATCCAGGTTAGAGGTAAAATTTTTCCTAAAAGGGGTTCTTCATATCAGACCCCCTCGCAGACCTATCCCTCCATTGTGGGATCTTAATTTTGTGTTAAAAAAACTCACTTTGCCTCCTTTTGAACCAGCCCACTCAGTATCACTTAAACTATATACTTGGAAAACAGTACTGCTTTTAGCCATCACTTCCGCCAGGAGGGTCTTGGAAATCCAGGCCCTGATGGCCACTCCTCCTTGCATTATCTTCCATAAAGAGAGAGTCTCCCTCAGGACCAATCTTTCCTTCATGCCTAAGGTGGTTAAAGAGCTGTCTTTAAATCAGACCATTAATCTACCTGTTTTCTTCCCTCAACCTCAAAACTCCTCAGAAACAACTTTGCATTCCTTGGATGTTCATAGACAACTAAGGTATTACCTGGATAAGACCAAATCTGTTAGAAAGTCTGACCGGCTTTTTGTCTCCTTTCACCCTAGTGCCTTCGGGAAGGCAGTGTCAAAACAGACAGTTGCCTCATGGATTTCTAAGACAATCTATTTTTGCTATTCCTTTCATGGGAAAGAACTTAATTCCAATGTGAGAGCTCACTCTACTAGAGCAGCAGTATCCTCAGCAGTCTTTTTTAGGTGTGTTGACTACGCTTCCATTCTGTAGGTGGGCACTTGGTCTTCTGTACATACCTTCACCAAGCATTACAAACTAGACTTGATCTCTAGAGCCAGAACTAGCTTTGCAAGGTCTGTTGTACAGGGTCTTATTGACCCTGCCATCAAACCTGCCTCCCAGGCTCCTACCTAAAGCTTTGGTACTCACCCTACTGTTATGGATACTGCAACAACCTTAGATGTCCTTCTCTTCCATGTTGCTGTATTCAGTCCTCCCCTTCTACACCCTCTTTGTTTGTCTTTCTTGTGTGGGACCTCCGTGCCAACAACAGTGGCTACATACAGTGCAATGAAAAAGTATTTGCCCCCTTCCTGATTTCTTATTTTTTTGCATGTTTATCACACTTAAATGTTTCAGATCATCAAACAAATTTAACTATTAGACAAAGATAAACCAAGTAAACACAAAATGCAGTTTTTAAGTGATGATTTTATTTATTAAGAAAAATACTATCCAAACCTACATGGCCCTATGTGAAAAAGTAATTGCCCCCCTTGTTAAATCATTCATGAAGTAACTGTGGTTAATCACATTTTTGAGAAAGATGAGTTCAGTTTCACTAGCCACACCCAGGCCTGATTACTGCCAGACCTGTTGAATCAAGAGATCACTTAAATAGAACCTGTCAGACAAAGTGAAGTAGGCCAGAAGATCCCAAAAAAGAAGACATCATACCGCGATCGAAAGAAATTCTAGAACAGATGAGAAACAAAGTAATTGACATCCATCAGTCTTGGAAAAGGTTACAAAGCCATTTCTAAAGCTTTGGGACTCCAGCGAACCATGGTGAGAGCCATTATCCACAAATGGAGAAAACATGGAACAGTGGTGAACCCTCCCAGGAGTGGCCAGCCTACAAAAATTACCCCAAGAGTGCAGCGACAACTCATCCAACAGGACACTAAAGAACCCAGAACGACATCTAAAGAACTGCAGGCCTCACTTGCCTCAGTTAAGGTCATTGTTCATGACTCAACCGTAAGAGGGAGCCTGGGCAAAAATGGCACGCATGACAGAGTTCCAAGGCAAAAACCACTGCTGACCAAAGAGAACATAAAGGCTCGTTTCACTTTTACCAAAAAAAATCTTGGTGATCCCCAAGACTTTTGGGGAAAATATTCTGTGGGCTGACAAAACAAAAGTTGAACTTTTTGGGAGGTGTGCGTCCCGTTACATCTGGCATAAAAGTAACATAGCATTTCAGAAAAAGAACATCATGCCAACAGTCAAACATGGTGGTGGTAGTGTAATGGTCTGGGACTGCTTTGCTGCTTCTGGATCTGGACGACTTGCTGTGGTTGATGGCACCATGAATTCTGCTCTCTACCAAAAAATCCTGAAAGAGAATGTCCGGCCATCAGTTCGTAACCTCAATCTGAAGTGCACTTGGGTTCTGCAGCAGGACGATGATCCAAAACACACCAGCAATTCCACCTCTGAATTGCTTAAAAAAACAAAATGATAGTTTTGGAGTGACCTAGTCAAAGTCTGGACTTGAATCCAATTGAGATGCTGTGGCATGACCTTAAAAAGGCAATTCATGCTCCGAAACCCTCCAATATGGCTGAATTAAAACAATTCTGCAAAGAAGAGTGGGCCAAAATTCCTCCGCAGCGATGTGAAAGACTCATTGCCAGTTATCGCAAATGCTTGATTGCAGATGTTCATCGTGTTACACTGCTGCAGTCATTACACTTGGGTTATCCTGCCGTCAGGCTGTCCCGCAGTCGGCCAGAGTTCCAAAATCTTGGTCCGGCGTCGGTTGCTGTCTCCTCCTCCCTGATGTCAGTGCAACAGGGGTATATAAGATGCAGCTGATGCCATTTTCTTCAGTCTTTCTTGCCGCGCGGTGCCCGAAGCAGAAGCAGTTCGTAAGTGCCGGTCGGCCGACTCCTGAGATTTTCATTCCGAATCCAGAACCGAAGTCTTCTAAAAAAGCTAAGTACCCCATTGGGGAAACATTTTCTTGCCTCAGACCGATGTCAGTAAAAGTTAATAACTGTATTTCTTGTGGGAAGCAAATACCTCATAAGGATTTCCACTCCTATTGTATTCCATGCCTATGCCCTGACCACGACGTCACTCGTTGTCTGTTTTGTGCTAGGTTTAACAAGCGCACTATTAAATGTCGGTTTGATTTTGCCCAACATTATTTTGGCAGAAAATTCAATTACACCATGCCGTCGGAACTTCCGATGATCGCAGTGCATAAAAAGCACAAGGACAGGCATCTGAGGCCCAAAACTGAAGACGAGGCCTCTTCTAGGCCAGTCGCCGGTTTTCAGCGAAGTGCCTACGCAGCCCCTGACGACCGCTTCCACAGAACCACAGACCACCTCCGACTCCCACATGGAGCTGGCTGGGCCTTCGGACGCACTAGGTTTTCAGCTTTCTGATCCTAACCCCACAGAAGGAACCGAAGTAGCTGAACAAACCACAGCTACAGAGGGTGTTTTCAGACCTACCCAGTTAACCATTAAACCCTCTGCTAAGTCTAAGCCCCCCTTGAAAGCAAAGAAACAGACACAACTCTCTCCAGGACAGGCTTCCATGCCTAAGAAACAAATGCTAAAAATGGCCGAGGACCTAATCACCCTGATCAGGGGGTCCCTTCCCCCTCCTGATACAAGGCCCAGACAGGATGCAGACTATGAATCTTCAGACCAGGTGTCCATTTCCTCAGACTCTTCCTCGGACCTAGGATATTCTTTACCCCCCTTATGAGGATTCTGATGCTGAGGAATCAATCCCATCAGCCTCTCCGCCTGAGGATTACTCCTTTGGGGAGACCTTACATACCATGAGGGAGCATTTCCATTGGGAAGGCCAGGATTACTCAGAATCCAAGAAAAGGCTCAGAGACTTCCTTTTATTTCCTCAACACAGACCCCTTGCTATCCCGCCAGTTTTAGATATCGTGGATGATATGTACACTGAATCCAGTTTAAACCCTGACTCCTTACCCCCAGCCCCAGTTAAACCTGATAGATATTACAGAGTCCCTGACTCTCACAAATTTCTGTACAAAAGCCCTGTTGCTGACCCTGAAATTATTTCTCAGGGACCCAAAGGGATTAAGGCCTCATCAGCAAAAAACCCAGTTCCCTCTGACAGAGATTCCAGAGCATTAGACAGATGGGGAAAGAAGGTATATACGTCTACAACTTTAGCAATGAGAGCCTTGAATTGCCAGTTTCACATGCTAAAATATCAGCAATTTTTGATGTCTCAGTTGAAACAAAAGATGCTTCCAGATTCAGATCCTCCTAACCTTAAAGAAATGCAGGATTTATTGCATGCAGCTGAACAAGTGGGAGAACATGCTTTGCAATGTGGGTTTGATTCCTTAGAGGCCTCCTGTAGAGCAGCAGTTACAGGCTCTGTCATTAGAAGGCATGCTTGGTTAAAAGAACATACATTACCAGATCATGTTAAGGTCAGATTATTGGATGCATCTTTGTAGGGGGATGTGCTGTTTGGAGTTAAGCCAGAGGAGGTATTAAAGAAGATGGAGGATAAGGCAAAATCTATGCAAACGGTGAAAGATTTCTTACAGGTTCAGCCTCCTCGTTTTAGCGGAAATTGGCCAACAAAGAATTGGTCCTTTCCAGTCACAGATAGACCTCAAAGGGGCAGATGCAGACATCCAAGAGGTAGAGATCAGACACAAGGCCCCTACAGGCCTCGACAATGGAGTACACCAGGCCAGAAAGAAGGGGAAGACCGGCTTCAACCTTATAAAAGCAGCCTCAATGACTTTCCACTGCAGCTGCCAAACAGCTCTCTCTTGGCAGCCCCCTTAGGAAGAAAACTGGCACTTTTCTATCACAACTGGCATTGCATCACCAAAGATAAATGGGTTCTCAACATTGTATCTCAAGGTTACAGGTTCCACTTTCACACTCTGCCAAGGCTAAAAGGAATGCCAAATCTGCCACCAAATCAATGGGCAGAGGCTCAAAAACAAATTACAGCACTCATGGACATGAGAACTATTCAAAAGGTACCACCACAGGAACAAGGACAAGGAATTTACTCAAGACTCTTTCTGGTTCCCAGAAAGGACAAAGCCTGGAGACCCATTCTGGACCTTTCTTCGCTAAACACTTACCTGGATGTTCCGAAATTCAAGATGTTGACACTACAGCAGCTTCTTCCCATGCTGGGCAAGAAAGCTTGGCTTGTGACTTTGGACCTCAAAGAGGCATACCTGCATGTCCCTATCAGACAAAACTGCAGAATATACCTCAGATTTCTAGCTGGTTCGATGCACTGTCAATTCTCTGCACTGCCCTTTGGCTTATCTACTGCGCCCAGGGTCTTTACAAAGTGCCTGACACCAGTAATTGCATTTTGCAGGCAAAATGGAATTCAAATTTATCCAAACCTGGACTGCCTGATTCAAGCAGAGTGCAAGGACATTCTACTAAAGTATCTGGCATACGTAAAAAAGTTAGTAAGTTGCCTGGGGTACACAGTAAACAAAAAGAAATCAAAACTAGTGCCCTCACAACAGATAATATTCCTGGGTACCAGCTTGAACACAATGGCCCAGATGGCTTATCTGATGCCAGACAAGCAAGGACAACTGACTCAATATTTTCATTTAATGGCAACAAAGACCCAACTCCCTGCAAGAAAAATGCTGCAGGCCTTGGGCTACATGGCATCTTGCATATTACTAATTCCATATGCCAGACTGCATATGAGGAAACTACAGTGGTACCTAAAGAGCGTATGGTCTCAACACTGTCAAAGTTTGGAAACAGTTATACCACTAATTCCTTGCCTACAACAGGAGTTTCAATGGTGGGCGCAAGCTTATCACCTCAACAAGGGACAGCCTTTCACTCAACCCACAGCCAGGCAGACACTGACAACAGATGCATCGGATTATGCCTGGGGAGCACACATGGCAGGAAAATGTATCCAGGGCGAGTGGCCCACAGAGCAAAGACATCTCCACATCAATCTAAAAGAAATGCTAGCTGTACAAAATGCTATTATAGCTTTCAAGGACCTGCTGCATCCAGGACAATTACTACTAAAGATGGACAACACCACAGTTATGTGGTACATAAATAAGCAAGGGAGCACACACTCCTACCCCCTCTGCAGACAAGCCATGACCTTGTGGAACACAGCTCTAAACTACCAAGTTCATCTGCAAGCACAATTCCTGCCAGGAGAGAAAAACACACTGGCAGACGACCTAAGCAGAAACATTATGGACCCACATGAATGGGAACTGAACCCACAAATATTTAGAATGATAACAGAAAAATGGTGGAGCCCGGACATAGATCTGTTTGCTTCCCCAAAGAACTGCCAATTACAGAAATTCTGCTCAAGGAGCTACCATCCACAAGCATGGAAAGTGGATGCCCTCTCATTCCGCTGGAAAAAACTACAAGTATACGCTTTCCCTCCTTTACCTCTCCTTCCAAAGGTACTCATAAAAGCCAGGCAGCACTGGTACCCAATCTTAAAGAACTTCGCACAAGAACCACCCTGGATTTTGCCTCAAATCCCACAGTTGCTGACACAGCACAACAATCAGATACTTCACAGCCAGCTAAAGACCTTAAATCTAGCTGCATGGGAAATTCCTTAGTCAAGCAAGCAATGCATCTCTCCAAAGCTGTTATGGATGTCATTCTGGGGGCCAGAAGGCCTAGCACCATGAAAGCATACTCGGATAAATGGAAAATATTCTGTGCCTGGAACCAAGCGCACAGCCTTGACCCTCTTGTCCCAAACATTCCTCAGATACTTCAATACTTAACTGAGATGCTGGACAAGGGCCTCTCTTTTTCATCCATCAAGATCCACGCCTCTGCTATCTCTGCTCATTACAACACGGATCCACCAATTTTTTCTAATCCTTTGCTCAAACAGTACCTCAGAGGGGCTAAAATCATAAGACTGCCCCGTAGAGCACCGACACCAACTTGGGACCTCAACTTTGTTTTGGAAAAATTAACTTTACCTCCTTTTGAGCCAGCTAACACAGCAGAATTAAAATACATCTCTTGGAAAACTGGTCTGCTACTGACAATAACATCAGCACGAAGAGTTTCAGAATTACAGGCACTAATGGCAGTGGAACCTTTCCTCATCTTCCACCAGGACAGGGTGTCTTTAAGAACTAACCCTACGTTTATGCCAAAGGTGGTATCAAATGTGGCTCTAAACCAAACTATTCACTTGCCAACTTTTTATCCAAAACCACAGAACAAAGGGGAGAGACTACTACATTCTTTGGACATTCACAGACAGTTACGCTTCTACTTGGACAAAACCAAAGCTTTCATAAAATCTGAGCAATTATTGGTAGCATACGCTGCAGGAGCACAGGGAAAAGCCATTTCAAAGCAGACTATTTCAAAATGGATAGGACACTGTATATGTTTCTGCTATACCCACCATGGGAAACCTGTACCTAGCAGCATTAGATCTCACTCCACCAGGGCAACAGCCACTTCAGCTGCCTATTTCAGAGGAGTACCTACCAAGGATATTTTGGAAGAAGCAACATGGAGTTCTGTGCATACCTTCACCAAACATTACCATTTGCCCTTATACTCCAGATCCAGAGCTGGCTTCGCCACTGCTGTACTGTAGGGCCTTATAGCCACCCCTAATGCCTTATAGATCCAGCCTCCCTACCTCAGCTTTGGGATTCCACCCAAGTGTAATGACTGCAGCAGTGTAACACGATGAATATAGTACAGTTTTGTACCTACCATAAATGTAGATGTTCGAGTGTAAACACTGCTGCAGTCCAGGTTACCCTCCCTCATTCCCCTCATACTTTCTGGTACTTACCTAGGACATCTACCCTTTATTACCTATGGGGAGTATTTGCTGGTAACTAAAAATGGTTGTTTGCTTTTCTTTTGTATATTTTACTAGCAATTTGAATTGCCTACCTATTTGGGGGCACCTGACATCTGGGGCAAGAAAAACTGAAGAAAATGGCATCGGCTGCATCTTGTATACCCCTGTCGCACCGACGTCAGGGAGGAGGCGACAGCAACCGACGCTGGACCAAGACTTTGAAACTCTGGCCGACTGCAGGGCCGCCTGACGGCAGGATAACCCAAGTGTAATGACTGCAGCAGTGTTTACACTCGAACATCTACATTTATGGTAGGTACAAAACTGTACTTTGCTGCTGCCAAGGGTGGCACAACCAGTTATTAGGTTTAGGGGCAATTACTTTTTCACATAGGGCCATGTAGGTGTGGATATTTTTTTTTTCTTAATAAATAAAATCATCACTTAAAAACTGCATTTTGTGTTTACTTGTGTTATCTTTGTCTAATATTTACATTTGTTTGATCTGAAACATTTAAGTGTGGCAAACATGCAAAAAAAATAAGAAATCATGAAGGGGCAAATACTTTTTCATTGCACTGTACCTTTACAATATACATACCTCCTAGACTGGTTGTATATGTGGCTCTGAAAAGTTTTTCCTTTCTTCTAGCATCCCAAAGGGTACTACTGTATGCTGCAGTCAATTCAGAGTTGGGTACTTGCAGACGTGGCATTTATAGGTTCATAAGTGTGTACTAGGCTAATGGCCCTGGAACCTTTACAAGCCTAGCCCATAGAAGTGCCCTGGCATTGTGCTGCCCAACACTACTTCCCAGTGCCTCTGTCAAGTAGAGCCACTGGAGTGATCCTGGGGTGAACTTTCTATTTCCCATCCACTCATCAAGATTTCTCTTGAAGAGGGCCAGTGAGGTGCTCTGCTTGACATGTATGGGAAGTCTATTCCAGAGCATGGGCATTCTCTGGGTTATGAACCTGTCCCTCCAGCATGTTCTGTTGATTGTGGTAATGAGGTTGAGGTCTCTGGAGCTCATGGTGTGGAAGGATTGTGATTTCTTTAGATGCAGCATTCCTAACAGACTTGGGTCAGGCATGGCTTTGTAAATCAAGCAGAGCTCACCTCTTAGTAGATGATATGAGACAGAGAATAGCTGGAGTTTTTTGAGTCTGTCCATGTAGGACATGTGTTAAAGGCCTAGGATCCTCTTCATGAGGTACTTTTGTGGCCTTTCCAGCTGTTGCACGTGTCTAGTGAGGTACATGCCAAATGGGGCATTATACCCGATGATTGGCCTAATGAGGAAAGAGTAGAGAGAAACGATGACCTCTTTTTCCTGGATGCAAAACCCTTGGTAATGAGATGTGCTACATAGAAGGACTTTCTGACCACAGTGGCAATGTGGTGGTCGAAAGAGAGTTTGCTGTTAACCTGTGCCCCCAGATCTCTTATAACACGTTCAGTTTTCAGTGGGCCTCCATCAATGTGGTAATTAGTGGGAACTGAATTTTTCCCAAAGGGGATAATGGCACATCTTTTGGCATTAAGCTTAAGCCCATGGTTTCGACACCAGTCATTGGTCTCAATGAGGCCTTTCTGTAGGATGTCTATATCACTTGGGGAGTTAATAATGGTTCCGAGCTTGCAGTCTGCAAACTTGGTCAGCCAGAGTCCCTCCATGTTGGTCTGGACTTCTGAGAAGTAGATACCAAACAGGAGAGGACCCAGGACCGATCTCTGTGGGACTCCACTCGTGACTGGTCGGCATTCTGACTTGGTGTCCACTACTTTCACACTGTGGGTTCTATCTGTGAGCCAATTTTCAACCCACCTAGTGATGTAGGGGATGATGCCTAGTTTACTGAGTTTATCAATAATTCCTGAGTGGGGAATGGTATCAAAGGCCTTGGCCAGATCGAGGTAGGCTTTATGAACTGCCTTGCCCTCATCCATAGCTCTGATGACTGACTCAAAGAAGTCAACCAGGTTGAGCAGGCATGATTTACCTTTCACAAAACCAAATTTCCTGGGATCTAGAGTTTGGAGAGTCCCTATATCCTTGTTAATTAGGTCCATGATGATGCCCTCCATAGCCTTACATATCAGACTTATCAGGCAAATGGGGTGATAATTCCCAGGGTCTGTAGTCACTCCCCCTTTATGGAGAGAGATGACTGTAGCAGTGCACCATTCGGTAGGGACAAAGCCAGAGGTGAGACTGTGATTGAAGAGAGCACACAGATGTGGTTGATGTCGGTTTATGGCTCTGACATAGTACGTCGCACGTACCCCTGTTCTTAAAACTTTGATATACTGGCTGGATGTCTGGAGCTGCAGACAGCCAACTCCCTACTGCTATGAATACTGCAACATGGAAGAGAAGGACATCTAAGGTTATGGTAAGTTCTTAAACAACTATTCTATTTTCCTGCTTTTCCTCAACTCACAGAACAAAGAGATGAACATTTTAATTTGTTTATTTCCACAGGCAGCAAAGGCATTGCACTGACAGAACCAACTAAATTAAGATTAGAGGATCAACTGTTCACATCTTTCCAGCTTGATTAAACAAGGCATACCAAGAGACAAAGAAATGCATTCCAAATGTTCAACCAGATCTATAATCTTTTGTAAACTACGTCCATTTATTCCTTATGTAGCTCTGGTGCTCTCCCAGGTGTAAGAAATACTACTGTACCAGTGATCCCTATGTTGAACATAATACAGTTTTGTATGCAGCTTGCCATAAAAGCAGATGTTTGAGGAGAAGATCACTGCTGGAGTACTTATTCCTTTTTCCATATCTGCTGAGACAGGACAGATTTGAAGATTTCTTCAGGTGAAAAGATATGGCATTTCATACCTTTTTCCTTTCAGAAGGTCAGTCAGTATTGCCCGCCTGTCACAATCTAGAAGAATGGCTTAATGGTGATACAGCTGAATATCTAGGGAGGGCCATGTGCCCCAACACAATGAAGTGGCAGAATAGAGAATTTTTCTCTCCAAAAAGTACTGGAGTAATGGCACACATTTAGTTCTATTTCTATCAAATGATGGCTGACGTTGGTTGATGAAAAGCTACAGTTGTGCAGATGTCCAAATAAGTCTCTGGAGGTCAGTCCAGAAGTCAGACACCTCTTCCTTTGGCAAATTCCATAGTACAAGGAATACAACTACAGTGGTGTTATCTTACTCAAACTTCTATTGTTGTGGTAGCATCAGACGTATGCAGCTGTACCTTCTTCTTGTATAGATGTTTCACATTGTTTGTTAAGACATTTTTCAGCATTAATCACAACTTTTCACAACAGGTTTTCCAAATACAGTGTATAAGCCAATCATGGACAGACACCGGCACCAACTCAGTCTGGTTTCATCAAGGGCAGGTCATACCTACTCAACCTGGTGGACTTCGTTGAGAAAGTCACCAAAGCATTTGATGAGGGCAAACTGGTTTACACTGCTTACCTTAACCTGGCCAAGACATTTGACACAGTACCCCACTCAGCCATTGTTGACAAACTCAGGAAGTTAGGTATAAACCCTTAGGTTAGCCAGTGGATAGCCAGCTGTCTCACAGACAGGACTCGGGGAAGTTAGAACTTGGGAGTCCACCTCTGCAAAGAGGCCAGTTGCAAGTGGAGTCCGTCAGGGATCTGTCCTGGGATCATTTCTTTTTGGCATTTACTTCTTTGAAGTCAAGGCCAATGTCAAGGGCCTTTAGCTGACTGAATTTACAGATGATTGCAAATTAGGAGCATAAATAAATAATAAGAAAACCAAGACCAATGATGACGTAGCAGCCAAAACACAACGGATATAAACAAAATAGACTGGAACAACGTAAATTTATTAATGCAAAGCTTTCAGGTAAAAACAACTCTTCTTCAGTGCAAGATAAAAAATAAGTCCATTACAACTCTTAAATACATTTCAAAATCAATTATCCAGTTAAACACAGCCAATAAAAACAAACAACATATTAAAAACCTAAAATGAGGAAAATATGTTCATATAAAACTGAATTATTTCAAACATAACATTCTATCTGTAAGTATGGGTTTTAAGGTTTTTAACCTGTTAATGCCAGGAAATACATCTGCTTCTAGCAGTGTAATCCATTCATATTCTTTTAACTCTTATTTGTTATTCAAATCACTGCCTCTAATAGATCTTTGGACAGAAGTCGATATTCTAAAAGTGAAGTCATGCATTTCCCCATACTCATTTATATGTTGTACCAATGAATTAGTTAAAATATTCCTTTTTATATCCGATCTATATTCAATAATTCTATCTTTGAGACGTCTAATACTTTTTCCTACATAAAATGCAGGACATATTCGGCACACAGCTAAATATATGATGTTACTAGAATTATAGGTGGCAGAACATTTTGAATAAAATTTCCTTTTACTAGTGGGATGAACAAATTCTAATTCTTTATTAATGGATGTACAACAACAGCAATTGTAACAGGGAACAGTGCCCTTTTTAAAAATATGTTGATCATTGCAAACATTATTAAAGTCCTTGTAACAAAGTTTTTGTTTTAAGTTTTCACAGTTTCTGTAAGAAAAACTAGGTTTAATAGGAATGAGTTTTGTTAGCTCTATAGCACTCCTTAAAATACACCAGTTGTTATAAACAATATTTTTCACACCTTTGCTATATCTACTGTGAGTCATAGGATACCGTAAGATAGTAGCACGATCATCGCCTCTTGGGGGAGCTGCTAAAGTCAAACCCTTTTCACAAAAAAAGGGGGGGGAATATAACATCTCGTTGTTCAAGGACCTCAGTTTTAATACTATTTAATAGACTTTGTTCATAACCTTTTTGAAGGAATTCATTAATCATTTCATTAATTTGTACTTCACAATGATGTGTCAGTGTTTAATCTGCTTATCCGTAAGAATTGGCTTCTAATAATGCCCTCAAATATATGTGAATTATGCATACTTGTGTGGTTTAAGAATCTATTTTTATGTGTGGGCTTCTTGTAAACCGTAGTGTTTATCCCACTTACACTTAAATCAACGTCTAAAAATGATATATGTTCGGAAGCACTAGTTAGCAAAAAATATAGAAAACCAGTACTATTATTAAGAAAGTATATATATTCATTGAGTTCCTGTTCATTGCCCTCCCATAAGAAAAAAATGTCGTCCACTAATCTCTTAAAAAAATGGGATTTTAGAATCATATTTTTGTGGGGCATTATATACATATTCAGTTTCCCATTTATCCAGCACTAAGTTAGCAAATGTGTTCGCCACCGGGGTTCCCATTGCAACACCCGAGGTTTGATGGTAGAACTTGTTAAATATAAATTCATTTTTAGTCAGTAGGAGATCTAAGAGCTCACAAATAGTTTCTGTTTCCTGTCCAGAAAGTTGTGAGTACATACAAAGTAAGTCATGTATGGAATTGACACCATAATCAACAGGAATAACAGTGAACAATGACTTAATATCTAACACAACAAACATAAAAGGAACATAATCTCTCTTGCTAAAATATTTAAAAAATTGCTGCAGAAAGTCCCCACTATCTTTAATATAACATTTTACAAACCTAAGATATCTGGAAAGAACTTTCTGTAAGTAAAGAGAAATTGGTTATGTACACCATCCCTTACCAGAGACAATAGATCTCATGGGTGGTCAGGAAGCCGATTTGTGGATTTTAGGCAACCCATACAAAATCGGTATAACAGGACATGAACTGTGAAATACTGAAATAACTCACCATCAATATCATTAATGGCTTGCAGATCAAAAATACATAAATTCACAGAATTAATAAATGTTTTAACGTCTGTGCTAGTAATCTCCTTGAATGCAGTAGTGTCAGATAGAAGTTCATTAATAGATGCAAAATATTCATCTCTATCTAGAACAACAATAGTGCCGCCCTTGTCTGCTTCCTTTATAATAACATCATTGTTAGTACATAGACGTTCAAGGGCTTGTTTTTCATTCGGCATTAAATTGAAAAACTTTTTATAATGCTTACTGTTAATGTAAAACTCTTGTAACTGAACTTCACATATATTGTTAAATGCAGTTATAACAGGATGACTTGTAGGAATGAACGTACTGGAATGTTTAAATGAACAAGAACTTGATAAAGTATTGCCAAATAACAGTTTTAAATTTAGGTTGCGACAAAATGTCTTGAAATCACTAATAGCATTGACCAGAGAATCAATATTAGCTGGTATAAATTTTAAACCTTTGTTCAATAAGGAAATATCACAGTCATTTAATACCAACCTAGAAAAATTCACAACACAAGAGTCACTCGTATTAAAGTTCAGGTTAGTGCCTACTGTCCTCATCAGCGTTTCTGTGGAAATTTCTTGTTGTTGTCTGTTCCCTTGAATACTCTGTGACCTGCTTCGTTTGCGTTGTAATGAACGACTTCTCGATTGAAACCTGTTTCCTGCAGCTGTTTTTATTGTCTTTATTTCTTCTGGTAGTTTCAAGGAAAAAAACTTTGGTTTAGACAAGATTTCCTTATTGGAACCTAGAGTATTAGACACTGCTTTTGTGCCGCTAAGACCTGCTGATGTCATGGCTGTAACAGTTCTCTCATTTATAGAATCAGTGTTCTCATTAGTTGATACATCAGCAAGGTTTAAAGGGACAAGGAGTAGTATTGCTCAAGGGCATGTCTGATGTATGCGAAGAATTACCTTGTGTGGCATCCATGACCTCGACAAATTTGTTATTATTCGCATTAAATTTGGAGTTGTTCTTTGGCCAAGAAAATATATGGCCGGTAGAAAAATTGTTTATATCTCTAGTCAATTTTTTTCTTTTGCCAACTTCCAGATGGCAATCATAGTCATGCATTCTCTTTAACATTTTGTCATATTCAACAACTCTTTGAGTGAACGTTGGAGAGGAGGAAATTTGTGCCTCCAATTCAGTAATTTCTTTGCAAAAGTCTGATTCAACATCCTCAAAGAAATTATTCATTAGAACCATATGTTCTGAACTCAGTTTAAGTTTCAGTTCTTGCCATTTTTTTAAAAGCAAGGGATATGTGTTCCCATATGAGGGCATATTCAGTACTCTTAAGCCCCGTGGAATGATACCCAATTCAAGATAGGCAGCAAAACTGAAACGCTGCCATTGTAAGGCTTTATACCTTTTTACCTTCTTTTCCAAGGCATTCAGTTGATGGAAAAAGTTATCCAAGAGAGTGGAGCCTTCTGATTCCTGTATAGTCCCTATTCAAGGCTAAAAGTGGGTTGGGTCGCATAGCCAGTAAATCCCTCAAAAAAATCCCTTGAACCCATTTCAGGCAACAAGAATGTGAACAGGCAGATTCAGAGAAGGCGCCAACGATATCAGAAATATATATGAAGTATATATAAAATGGCTGTGTGGATGAAATTACGCTCAAAGTTCTTGTACAAAAAACGATAATACGAAAACCAAGACCAATGATGAAGTAGCAGCCAAAACGCAACGGATATAAGCAAAATAGACTGGAACAACGTAAATTTATTGATGCAAAGCTTTCAGGTAAAAACAACCCTTCTTCAGTGCAAGATAAAAAGTAAGTCCATTACAACTCTTAAATACATTTCAGAATCAATTATCCAATTAAACACAGCAAATTAGGAGCAGTCATAGAATCCCCCACTGGCACTAATGTTCACCAGGAAGGGCTGACACACACAACTTGTGTTAGAGCCATGGAGTGAAACTAAATGCCAAGAAATGCGTGATAGTATCCTTCAAGAAGTCATCCACCCCTGATAACTATCGTATTGGAAACACAGCACTAAGAGTTTACCCAGTAGTCAGGGAATTGAGGGCACATATAGACAGTAATCTAACCTTTGACCATCATGTGTATACAGCAGTGAGGAAATCATTCTATGTTGTGCAACTTATAAACAAGGGTGTGTCATCTAGGTCCAAGGAGGACATTGTTCCACTGTATTCGGCATTCATTAGACCTAACATTAAGTACAGTGCCCCCTTTGGTATGTACCTAACCAGGCACATCAACAACGGGAACATCCATAGAGGATCTCACTAAAACATACAGGGCATAAGTAACGTGCCATGCAGACCACTTCAGATCCCTTTCCCTATATTCAGTCTCCTACAGGCCGTTGAGGGGAGATATATGCCTGGCATACAAGGCATTTTCAGAACCCATCCTGATGGACCACATGCATATCCACTAAATAAAAAGCACCAGAATTACCCAATCTAAATACTTAAAACCTTGCCTGTGATCTAACTAGGACCTATTGGAGAGACAGGTATGTATCCAGGAGACTACCCCTTCTGTAGATCAAGCTCCCCATCCATGTGAAGCGGAGTCCCTCCCTAACCCAAGTGAAGTGTAACTTGGACAATTGGATGGAAAAGAGGAGATTCATCCCTGGTTTGGCACCTATGTTTCTAATGTACATAGGCACCTGTAAATGGTTCATCTCCTAGGCCCCTACTTACACATATCAAGGATACCAGGGCATGTAAGAGAACTGGTATGCATGGCTAGACTTAAAAAAGCCCTTGTGGTCGTTAGGCTAGTACACACCTATGAACCTAATGTTAAGACTAATTCAAACACTTAATTTACATGTAGAATTAAGGCACATTGACATACAGAATAATTTGCAAGACAGCAGGTTATAAGAGTAATTGTTTTAGTGGTTTAACCTTAAGTGATAATAGTGGTTTATTGCAAGGGAATAGTGCCAGTTTAAGTAATGCTTATAAAGTGGATCATGTGCCAAGGTGAGAAATCAAACAGTGCTATTACAGACTACTGCAATATAAAATTAAAAAAAAAAAAACTTAGACCATTATGTAATAATCTGCCATATAATTTACAGCTATCACATCTGCCATACAGAAAATAGATCTGTATCCTAAGATTTAATTTCAACAACGTTGGTATTTTCACAAGATGCAACATTCCACCTTTTTGTGATTCTGCTACAGATAGTGCATTTTCTCTAGATTCATGTTACATTTAGTGTAAAACAGAACAGTTTTTTTTCCAACATATTTGGAGACTATTGAGAGGTTAATTAGTTGCATTCTAACCTGTATTTGTCGCATTAGCAGTACACTTTATAGTGCTTAATTTCTAAGATTAGAAAACTATCCATATTTTACAACACATGTATTTGTGTTCTTAAAAACTTATTTGAAGTACAAAGTACTTTGGTGACTTCACTGTAAAAATGAAAACAGGGTAATCTAGCCCCAAGCATAGAGGAATTGAGACCTGACAATAACCCAGATGACTCATTTTTGATTAGTGACATGGACGTTGAAGGGTCCAGGTAGGTGAGGATGAGTGTGAGCAGCTAATGCTGGCTTGCCCATCCTGAGGGGGAGTGAGGTAACTTAGCATGCTGCATTGATGATGAAGGACTGACCCATATCTCCTGTAAGTAGTAAGCCTAGTCTGCCCACACTGCTCAGAGGTGTGCTTCTCAGCCAGGAGCTTGGGGCATATATGGTAGCATGTATGCATGTCCTCTCAGGAGCACTTGTGAAGCATTCACGCCACCTGCAGAGAGGGAATTAGGATAGTGTGCAGGATCAGCCGACTGGCACATATTGTATCTTCCAGCTCTTGCTTCTAAGGGGAATTGATGGGTTGACTAGACCCTTGACTGGGAGATAAATGGGCTGTGGGCAGTTGTCCTGATTAATGAGGACTGCCCCTGCCCTGAATGAGGCACAGATTAAGCACTTGGGGCAGGAAGGGGGAGCCAATGTGCCAGACCTGCAGATCTGTTAGAAAAGAAAACAAGGGTGTAGTTACAGAGGACTCATCTATTATTTATGAGGGAGAGCAGCTGTTTCACATTCTTGTTTTAGATAAGTATGACTGGTATAAAATTTTGATTTACACTTGCCTTCTAATTCTTTCTACTTTTTAACAGAAATATCTATCTCAAAAGATACTGTTTTTGTGATACTTGAAAACTGTCTGTCATTTTATCTACCTGTTTTCTTTCTTTGTAAAAAAAAAAAAAAACCTCATTTGGCCAAATTATAGGTCTGTTTACTTCTGCAATGTTTATCACTTCATAAGTTTTGATTGTGTTTGAACCCAGGGTGAGTATGTTGCAAAATCTGAGGCACTCATGGCAGGACTTATGTAAAATCATCTTCTACATTTTTTAAAATTGTATAAAGTAGAACATAATCATCATTTTCTGTAGTTTTCCACTAAAAAGTTAGTATGTTCTGTTTTGTGTTTATTAGATTTACTCAGTCATCCACAAACCAAAATATTGGCCTACTTGGCTTTGCAGGTTTCAGATAAAGCAAACAATACCTTACTGAATTTCTCCTCACAGTAATCATTTCATGCACCTACTCCATAGGTTCATAGGTGTATACTAGGCTAATGGCCCTGGAGCCTTTACAAGCCTAGCCCATAGCATTACCCTGGCATTGTGCCACCCGACCTTAGTTCCCAATGCCTCTGTCGAGTAGAGCCACTGGAGTGATCCCCGGGGTGAGTTTTCTATTTTCCATCCACTCATCAAGATTTCTCTGAAGAGGGCCAGTGAGAAGCTCTGCTTGACATGTATGGAAAGTGTATTCCATACTATGGGCAGTCTCTAGGTTATGAACCTGACCCTCCAGCATGTTCTGTTGATTGTGGTAATGAGGTTGAGGTCTCTGTAGCATGTGGTGCAGAGAGCTTGGGATTTCCTTAGATGTAGCATTTCTAACAGAGCTGGCTGAGACGTGGCTTTGTAAGTCAAGCAGAGATTGCCTCTAAGTAGGCAATATGAGACAGAGACTAGTTGGAATTTTTTGAGTCTGTCCATATAGGACAAGTGATTAAGGCCTAGGTCCTCTTTGTAGGGTACTTTTGCGGCCTCTCCAGTTGTTGCAGGTGTCTAGTCAGGTACATGCCAAATGGGGCATCGTACTCAATGATTGGCCTAATGAGGGAATACTAGAGGGAGACAATGACCTCTTTCTTCCTGGAATCAAAACCCTTAGTAATGAGATGTGCCACATAGAAGGACTTTCTTACCACAGTGGCAATGTGGTGGTCAAAAGAGAGGTTGCTGTCAACCTGTGTTCCCAGATCTCTTATAATGCCTTCTGCGTTCAGTGGACTGCTATCAATGTAGTAATTCATGGGAACCGGGTTTTTCCCAAAGGGGATGACAGCACATTTTTTGGCATTGAGCTTAAGGCCATGGTTCTGACACCAGTTGTTGGTCTCAGTGAGGCCTTTCTGTAGGATGCCAACATCACTTGGAGTTAATAATAGCTCTCAACTTGCAATCATCTGCAGATTTTGTCAGCCAGAGTCCCTTAGTGTTGGCCTGGACTTCAGAGAAGTAGATACCAAACAGGAGAGGACCTAGTACCAAACTCTGTGGGACTCCACTCATGACGGGTCAGCAGTGTGACTTGGAATCAGCTACTTTCACACTGTGGGTTCTATCTGTGAGCCAGTTTACAACCCACGTAATGATATAGGGGTTGGTGCCTAGCTTAGTGAGTTTTTCTATGATTCCTAAGTGGGGAATGGTATCAAAGGCCATGGCCAGATTAAGGTAGGCTGTGTGAACCACCTTGCCTTCATCCACAGCTCTGGTAACAGACTCAAAGAAGTCGATGAGGTTGAGCAGGCATGATCTACCATTCACAAAACCAAACTGAGTGGGATCCAGAGTTTGGAGATTCCCTATATCCTTGTTTATTAGGTCCATGATGATGCGTTCCATAGCTTTTGCACATCTGACTTGTCAGGCTAGTGGGGCGATAGTTCCCAGGGTCTGTAGTTGCTCCTCCTTTGTGGAGAGGGATGACTATAGCAGTGTGCCATTTGGTAAGGACAAAGCCTGAGATGAGGCTGTGATTGAACAGGGCACACAGGTGAGGTGCCAGTTCACGCTGTAGTTCATGTAGAACACAACCAGGAATATTGTCAGGTCCCATAGAAGCTGTATTCTTGGCCTTGGGCAGTGCTGTTTTAACCTGTGCAACAGTAATACTGGGTGCCTGGCAATCTACAGGTATTGTGAATGGTCCTTGGGGGGGTGGGTAAAGTTGGCACTGAATCTGTTAGCCAGTATATTGGCAATATCTGTTGGCTCAGTATAGGAAGTACCATTGTGCAGTAGCTGAGAGCAAATCTGGATATTGCCGTGGAGATTCTTTATATAATTATAGAAGGCCTTGTGGTTGTCTTTACTATTTGCTGCAATTCTGTTTTCATAGCTAGCTTTAGAGGATTTGATGAGGGATCTCAACTTTTTGTTGAGGCTGATAAAGGAGTTTTTCCAGTCTTGGGACTTAACCTTATTCCACATCAGTTTCCTCCTCTTGTTGTAGAGTTTGTTTATGGCCGAGGACCATCAGATTGGCTTCCTTTTTTGGAGGAGAGTGTCTTGGTTCTGTTGGGTATGGCGAGATCTGTGCATTTGTGTACGTGTTCATACAGTGCATTTGTGTATGATTCGGCATGCGTGCAACTATTCTCCATTTGCATGGGTGCCGTGAAGTTAGCCACCTCTGTTTTTAGGAGCCCAAAGTTACCTTTGGAGAAATTTTTTATGGTGGTTACTTTTTTGGGGGGGGTGGGGGGGGGTGAGAGGAATGTGGATTTCCAGATTAGTTTGTGGTCAGTTCTAACCAGGGAGGAGTTGACTATTGGTGTAGAGCAACAGTCGCCCATGTTAGTAATGACCAGGTCAGGGATGTTGCTACCTCTAGTGGGGGTAAGAATGAGCTGGTCCAGGGCATTGGAATTAATGAATTCCAGGAAACGATGGGCAAGTGTACTGGTACATGAGTAGTTTTCACAGTTAATGGAAGGGTAGTTGAAGTCACCCAGTATGAGTGTGTTAGGTTGGACCCTAATATTCTCCAGGGTGCTTAGGAATGTGGAGTGCGAGTTTTGGGACATGGTTGGGGACCTATAGCAGGCTACGACCTGAATCGCTGTCTTACCCAATGTTAGCTGCACCTGAAGTAATCTCTGATGCGTTATGTTGGGCTAACATTCTGGAGGTGTGCGCATCCTTTATAAATATGGAAACACCACTTGCCTTTCGAGCTTCGGTCCAAGTTCTGGGGCTGAAAGGTGTGACTGAGTTATAGCCTGGTAGTGCAGAGATGCTTTCTGCTGCCTTAAACCAGGTCTCTGTTACAGCATAAATGTCGATGTTCTCTATTTTAAGGAGTGCTTTGAGCGAGTGCATTTTGAGATTTAGACTTCTAGCATTGAGCACCATGACCCTCAGATTGCATTTGTTTGTAGCTGTTACAGTGGTAATTTGGTCTTTGGAACACTACCTAAAAAGGCACTATAGGGGTGGCAAAAGCCTTGGCAAGTATCGGGAAGCTCAGGGGTGTCAGATTCAGGCCATCTCTGGCAAAGCAATGAGGTCTGTCAGTCATGTCATCCGGGGCAGACGGATACTGGATCCCCTTAGAATGACACCAGAAACTTAGCCAGTTGTTGAAATCAGTCATTTTCTGCATGTACTCTGGTATCATTCTGAGTGATGGTAGGATGCTGCTCAGGGTTAAGGTCATACCCGCCTGGGCTACATAATCCCAGAGCTCTTCCACGTCTCTTTTCATGTAGTCCAGGGAGGTACGTTTCAGGTCATTCACACCCACATGTACAATGACAGTGTCATATTTGTACCTGTTGTTGAGGGACCTGAGTGCGTGCATTATGTGGTGGATCCTGGCACCTGACACGCAGCTGACTGTTACTTTCTCCTTATTCAACCTAGTGAGTGGGACATCAATGTGCCTCCCTATCAGGTCACCTATGACTAGTGTGTTGGGCATGCTGTTTTGCATTAGGGGCTTTGGTTGAGTGGCACACTGTTTAGGAGAGTTATGTGTCTCGTGATTAGTGTTTTGTTGTGGTGGTCGAGTGCATTTCTGCCTAGGAGGTCTCTGCTGTTTGGGTAGATTTTTATTGAGAGCCTCCGCGAAGGTGGGTGTGTGGCTTGTGTTTTTATGTGAAGGCAGTGCTGTTGTGTGTTCTGGAGGGCAATTTGTTCCATGTAGTGTGGTGCAGTTGTTGACCTTCTCCTCTTGACCAGGTATTCCAGTCTTGGCTGGAGAGTGCGTGGCTTTCAATTTGGATATATAAGTGCATCTCTCGCAAGTCTGAGTATTGGGAGGTAAGAGGAGAGGGTTGTCAGCGTACATGAGGCAGATGCTACATTGCCTCAGGATGCCCAAGTTCACCAGGTTAATAGGACAAAGCACAGGGAACTGACCTTTAGACATGCCAGGAGGGGTGGGCATTAATAACAAGTAATGGAGCTGTTTCCTTTTGTGTGCTACAGTAATTGCTACAAGAAGTCTGGTAAAGTGCTAGACTAATAAGCTAGTAAAAGTACAGGAGAGGAGACAACTAGCAGATCTTCGGGAAAAATTGAAGAACAGGCTTTGGCACCGTTCAGAAGCTTGCAAACAGTACTGGATGCAGCAAATCTGTATCTGGACTAGACTAGTTATAGGAAAGGCAGGAAACAAGTGCAAATGCAGGCTTTTAAACCAGAAAGTTGAAAGAGATAGAAAAACTGCCCAAACGGCCAATAAACTACAATTTCTGGGCCAGAAACCACTCCTCTTGTGATAGATAGGCTACCTAGTGATTACCACTCCCACTGATAAGCTAGAAGGCTTCCCTCCAACACATAAGATTTGGGGGGCTCAGAAGCTTAAATACAACCCTGGATACAGCAGATCTGTATCTGGACTAGACTAGTTACAGGAAAGGCAGGAAAAGCGCAAACGTGGGCTTTTAAACCCGAAAGTTGAAAGAGATGGAAAAACTGCCCAAACGGCCAATAAACTACAATTTGACTTGTAAAACAAGGACAATTCAAGGCCACATGTCTCTGTTAGGCTCATTTTTCAGCTCTAAAACCGCTAAAAGCAAGCAACCACTACCCCAAAACAAAACACGTGTAACACATAGCTCACAAAGCCAGTGTGCCGAACAGTCACAGCCCTTAAGGCTAAACAACACACCTGATACACTTGTAATAGGTGACTCTATCGTCAGGCACACTGACGTCCCGCTCACCAGGCTGAACAAGGAGAAGGTCACGGTGAGCTGCCTGTCAGGAGCTAGGATCCGCCACAACACAAGCACTCAGGTCACTCCAAGGCAAGTACAAATATGACTCAGTCATTGTCCATGCTGGTGTGAATGATCTTAGACGTACCTCCCTGGACTACATGAAAAGAGACATAGAGGAGCTCTCTGAGCATGTAGCCCAGGCCGGTATGACCCTGACCTTGAGTAACATCTTACCCTCACCAAGAATGATGCCACAATATGAAGACAAGATGATCAATTTCAACAATTGGCTTAAGTATTGGTGTCATTCAAAGGGGATCCAATGCCTGTCAGCCTGGGATGACATGCTCGACAAGCCACGATACTTCGCTAGGGACGGCTTGCACCTGTCACCCCTGGGCTTTCGGATATTGGCAAAGGCTCTTACTACCCCCATAGTGCCTTTTTTAGGCAAGGCTCAAAAGACAAACCCACCTCCATAGGTATCACAAGGGATAAGAAACTAAGAGTAATGCTACTCAACGCCAGAAGTCTAAACCTCAAGATGCACGCACTCGAAACTCTCCTTAGCATGGAGAACATCGATATCTGTGCAGTAACAGAAACCTGGTTCAAGGCTCCCGAGAGCATCCCAGCACTACCAGGTTATTCCTCATACCATGCTTTTCGGCCCCAAAACTTGAACCGAACCACAAAAGGAGGGGGGGTATCAATATTCGTCAAAGATACCCACACCTCCAGGTTGATGGCACAGCACGAAGCATCAGAGACTATCCATGTGTAACTAACAGTGGGTAAAACTGCCTTCCAGTTTATAGCCTGCTAAAGATCACCCTTCCAAACCCAGGAGCCCCTCTCGGCCTTCCTGAGAACACTGGAAAATATGAAGGTCTCTCCAAACACCATTATATTGGGTTTCTTCGACTACCCAAACATAGACTGGGAGCATTACTCTAGCTCCAACTAGGGTGCCCAAAGATTCCTAGAATTTATAAACTCAAATGCTATGGAACAACTTGTTACTACTCCCACAAGAGGGGAAAACATACTGGACCTGATCATCACCAACATGGGGACTCTATGCTCCAGACCAGAAGTGTATCCCTCACCGGTAAGATCAGACCATAAACTAATCTCACTGGATATTCACATCCCGACCCCACCCCCTGCCCAGAAAACCACAGTGAAAAACTTCTCTAAAGCAAATTTCACACTCCTCAAAACCGAGGTGGAATCCTTCAAAGCCCCCGGGCCTGCGGAAAATACGGCCCAGACCACAGAATCCTTTATAAACGCATTCTATGAACACCTTCAGGAATGCATGGATCATGCAATCCCAAATAAAAACAAGACACAATCCTCCAAAGGCAGACGTCCTGTCTGGTGGACCCCAGCCATAAACAAACTATACAATAGAAGGAGGAAGCTACTACATGGTAGAGCAAAATCCCAAAAAGGGAAGGCATCTCTGATCAGTATTAGCAAAAAACTACGGGCACTCATAAAATCGTCTAAGGCCAGCTTTGAGAGAAAAATTGCACAGGACACTAGGGATAATGACAAGGCTTTCTTTAGTTATGTTAGGAACCTGGGTGGGAATTCCCAGATATGCTCAGAATTAGTCCAAAATGACAAAAAATACACCGAACCCACAGACATTGCCAACATCCTAGCTGACAGGTTCAGCACAAACTCCCCCCCCCCCACCACCAAAAGGGCAAATATCTATCCCAGCAGAGTGCTGCCCCCCTGACATCTCAAATGCTCAGGTAAGAGCCGCCCTCTCCAAAGCAAAAAACACAGCATCAATGGGACCAGACGGTGTCCCGGGCTGCGTCCTACATGAACTCCAAGAAGAGCTAAACCCAAACATAAAACTACTGTTCAATCTCAGCCTTACTACAGGATATGTACCCAAAGAGTGGCGTACAGCAACAGTGGTCCCTCTCCACAAAGGTGGTGCCTCAACGGATGCCCCATAAGCCTGACTAGCTTGGTCTGCAAAGCTATGGAAAGGATCATCATGGACCTCATAAATAAAGATATTGGGGACCTACAGACACTGGATCCTTCCCAGTTCGGCTTTGTTAAGGGCAGATCCTGCCTCTTAAACCTGGTCGATTTCTTTGAAACAGTCACCAAGGCCATTGACGAGGGGAAGGTGGTCCACACAGCCTACCTGGACCCCGCAAAAGCCTTCGATACAATACCCCACTCGGGCATTATAGATAAGCTCACCAGCTTAAATATAAACCCCTATGTCACTAGATTGGTTGCAAACTGGCTCAAGAACAGAACCCACATGATTAGAATTGCTGGAGC
Source organism: Protopterus annectens (assembly GCF_019279795.1). NCBI lineage: Eukaryota > Metazoa > Chordata > Ceratodontiformes > Protopteridae > Protopterus > Protopterus annectens. Next base: position 784,064,044 of record NC_056746.1, on the reverse strand, counting down.
CATGTCAGACTCCAAACCAGTTACAAGTGGCGTCCCACAAGGCTCAGTCCTGGGACCTCTCTTGTTCTGCCTCTTTAACCTCTTCCAGACTTTGTAAAGCCTTTATTAAAAGCACCTTTTTGTTATGCCCCTGGTCAAAGATCCTGTTCCCCCATGGGACCTTACTGTGGTTCTTCAAGCTTTGGTTGCTCCGCCTTTCGAGCCTGCCGCAACTGCAGATCTCAAATTTTTATCTTGGAAAACAGCTGTTCTGGTGGCTATTACCTCTGCCAAAAGGGTTTCAGAATTACAGGCCTTGTCCATCAAAATTCCTTACGTGATTTTTCACAAAGATAGGGTTTCCCTTCCATCCATTCCATCCTTTCTTCCTAAGGTGGCATCACCAGTCAATATCAATCAGACCATCAATTTGCCTGTATTTTTTCCTAATTTTACTAACAAGATGGAATACAAACTCCACATGTTGGATGTTCATAAACAGTTACGATTCTATTTACACAGGACAAAAAATTTCCGTAAATCTGATCAGTTGTTTGTATCCTTCTACAAACCCTTTTTGGGGAAACCTATCTCCAAGGTCACTGTAGCTAGATGGATTTCTTCATGCATCCTGCGGGTCTGTAAGGACAGAGGCATGTCTCCTCCTGGTCAGGTGAAAGCTCATTCCTCTAAGTCCATGGTTACATCTGCGGCCGTTTGGTCTAGAGTGTCTTTGGATGATAGTTGTTCTGCAGCTACTTGGTCCTCATCTCATACGTTTATTTCTCATTATAAGTTGGATTTAACCTCTAGAAGGAGAGCATCCTTTGGTTCTACGGTGCTCCGGAGTATCCTTCCATGCGGGCCTCCCAGGAGTTTAGTAGCTGGGGACTCTGTCCCACAGGTTGAAGACCAAATGAAGTAAACTACTTCAGATAAAGAAGTTATGTACTCACCGTAACGTTCCATCTGAGTAGTTGTACTTCATTTGTCTTCAACCGTCCCTCGGTCCTTCCCCTGGACCTTGGCATATGATCAGCCTACGAGCTGCAGTATAGGTCACAAGTAAATTTTTCAGGTCGGGTTATCAGTATAAGGTTCAGCAAACTTGATCTGGGGATGGAAGCAGTGGAGGTCTATTATGGCTAAGGGGAGGAGTTTAGAACTCGGTGCAGATGCTAGTAAAAGTTGCCGGCTCGAATCCGTAACCCACAGGTTGAAGACAAATGAAGTACAACTACTCAAATCGAACGTTATGGTGAGTACATAACTTTTTTTTATCCCATTATCTTCTACAATATGTCTTCCTTAAGCATCTCATGAAATCCTTTCTCCACGCTATACTTCAGAATGAAAGCAGATTTATTAATTACATTGTATTCAAGTATTATTAATTTAAGATGAAATTAAAAGCCTTTCTAAATAGTCTTTGGATATAAGCAGCTGTAAAAGTTTTAAGCTCGCTGCTATGCTACACAACTGAGTATCTGGGACTGCCAGTCTCCTCACACCTGTTATAAGCGTAATTATATTCTAGGCCATGCTTGCATTTTTGTACTACTCAAATAAGTGCAGATGTATCCTCCTTTAATTTACTAGAAAATTCTGCTGGTAAAGCAAGAGGAAGACCTTTTGAGTCAAATATTATAAGAGTAAGCATGCACCACAGTACTTTTTTGTGTTTCTTGTGCATATCCAAACAAATTTTCCACCATTTTTTAATACATTCCCTTATCTTTCCCTATAGTCCCCCTTCCAAAATTTAACCTTATAGGCCCATCCATTGTATCAGGTAATTCTAAAGCCAAATAAGTTATGTGGTTCATTTTCATGCAAAAGAGCATTCCATAAGTGTTATCTCAAAGTGAATATCATTTATCTATATTGCTATTGTTTTCTGTGTGAACTTTATAACCTGCCAGTCTTCTAGATTTATCCAATTCCTGAAAAATAACAATCCAATCCTGCTCTGAATTAAAGTGTAATGAACTATCATTTGCATACAGGGAAACTATGTATATTAATTCCTGTAACTTGTACCCCTTAGTTGGGATTTGCCTTAACCTTCGTGCCAAATATTCCAATTAAATCACAAACAAAAACTAAGAGAGCAGGCATCCTTGCCTTTTAGCTATTTGTAAATAAAATACTCAAATGAATCCCCACATTCTGGATATAGCACCTTGATGTATTAATAGAAATAATTTAACAAACCCTATAATTATATTTCATATGCAGGAATTGTTGAAATATATACTGCTGGGACACACTGTCATATGAGTTTTTTGGGCACCTACCTTTACTGCTAATAAAGGTTGCTTCATTTATTAATAATCAAGTTTTCATAAGCCAGTGTATTTCACTCTGGTGGTCCCAAGGCCAAATAAATGGGGAAGGTTACTTCAGAAAGGGCATCCAGTGTAAAATTTTTGCCAGATCAAATGTGCGCGCAATATAGATTTCCATACCGGCTCAGTCGAGGCACAGGTTAACAATGACTGCCTCCTATACTATTAGCCAGCAGGCTTCTGGTGGAAATTGGGCCACTGTTGACTGAAGGAGAAGAAAAGATGGAAGGCATGCCTGGAGGCAGGCAGAGAGGAGGAAGGTTAGGAGTGTGGAAGTGAGGGTAGGTACTTTGAATGTTGGCACTATGACTGGTAAGGGGAGAGAGCTAGCTGATATGATGGAAAGAAGGAAGGTTGACATATTTGTGCATGTAAGAGTCCAGATTGGAGGGGAGTAAGACCAGGAGTATCGGAGCTGGGTTCAAATTTTTTACCATTGTGTGGATGGAGGAAGAAATGGGGTAGGGGTTATCCTGAAGTAACAGTATGTCGAGTGTTTTGGAGGTGAAGAGAGGGTTAGAGTGATGTTTATGAAGCTGGAAATTGATGGTTTGATGATGAATGTTAGTGCATATGCTCTGCAAGTTGGGTGTGAGATGGATATGAGAGAAAAATTTTGGAGCGAGTTGAATGAAGTGGTGGAGAGTGTACCCAAGGGTGAGAGAGTGGTGATTGGAGCAGATTTCAGTGGGCATGTTGGTGAAGGGAACAGAGGGGATGAGGAGGTGATTGGTAGGTATGGTCTTAAGGAGAGGAATGCAGAAGGTCAGGCAGTAGTGCATTTTACGAAAAGGAGGAACATGGCTGTAGTGAATATGTATTTTAAGAAGAGGGAGGAGCATAGGGTGACATACAAGAGTGGAGGAAAATGCACACAGGTGGCTTATATCCTATGCAGGAGGGCCAGTCTGATGGAGACTGGAGACTGCAAAATGGTGATGGGGAAAGCGTAGTTAGGCAGCATAGGATGGTGGTCTGTAGGATGATGTTGGCGATCAAGAAGAGGAGGAGGAGAGTGAGGGCAGTGCCAAGGACCAAATGGTGGAAGTTGAAAAAGGATAACTGTAAGGTGAAGATCAGGGAAGAGTTAAACAAGCAGTGGGTGGCAGTGAAGAGTTACTACGTAGCTGGGCAGCCACAGCAGAGGTAGTAAGTGAGACAGCCTGTAAGGTGCTTGGTGTGACATCTGGACAGAGGAATGGAGATCTGGTGGTGAAATGAGGAAGTACTGGAGAGTATACAGAGGAAGAGGTTGGCGAAGAAGAAGTGGGATTGTCAGAGAGATGACGAAAGTAGGAAGTACAAGGAGATGAGGCATATGGTAGAGAGAGATGTGGCGAAGGCTAAGGATAATGCATATGTCAAGTTGTATGAAAAGATGGATACTGAGGAGCGAGAAAAGGACCTGTACCGATTAGCTAGACAGAGGGACCATAAAGTATAATTAGGGAAACATACTCACAACCGAGCAGTGTGTATTGAGCAGATGGAAAGAGTGCTTTGAGGAGTTGATGTATGAAGAGAATGATGGTGAGAAAAGGTTGGGTGATTTGGGGATAGTGAGTCAGGAAGTGCAACGGATTAGCAAGGAGGAAGTAAGGACAGCTATGAAGAGGATGAAGAATGGAAAAGATGTTGGTCCAGATGGACATACCTGTGGAAGCATGGAGGTGTTTAGGAAAGATGACAGTGGAGTTTTTAGCTAGAGTGTTTAATGAGATCTTGGAAAGTGAGAGGATGCCTGAGGAGTAGAGAAGTGTATTGGTACCGATTTTTAAGAATAAGGGTGATGTGCAGAGCTGTAGTAACTACAGAGGGATAAAATTGATCATCCACAGCATGAAGTTATGGGAAAGAGTAGTGGAAGCTAGGTTAAGGAGGGAAGTGATGATTAGTGAGCAGCAGTATGATTTCATGCCAGAAAAGAACACTACAGATGTGGTATTTGCTCTATGGGTGTTGATGAAGAAATATACAGAAGGTAAAACCATGTAAAAATAGGTACTATGAGAGGCAGCAGGCTGAGCCACACCATGACCAGGCTTAAAATCCAGAGATGTTATTGAAGAAATCCACACAGTGTCACAAAAAACACGAAAATATCCCCTCCAAGTCACAGAAACCTTTGTGGACTTTAAGCATATGACAGTGCCTAGAATGAAGCTGTGGTATTGTATGAAGAATTCGGGAGTGGCAGAAAAGTATGTAAGAATGGTACAGGATATGTACGAGGCCAGTGTGACAGTGGGTGAGGTCTGCGATAGGAGTGACGGATGCGTTCAAGGTGGAGGTGGGATTACATCAAGGATTAGCTCTGAGTTCTTTCTTAATTGCAGTGGTGTTGGACAGGTTGACAGATGAGATCAGACAGGAATCCCCATGGACTATGATGTTTGTGCATGACTGATTTGTAGTGAGAGTAGGGAACAGGTTGAGGAGAACCTGGAGAGGTGGAGATATGCTCTAGGCAGGAGAGGAATGAAAGTCAGCAGGACTAAGACAGAATACATGTGTGTGAATGAGAAGGAGAACAGAGGAATGGTGAGGATGCAGTTGACGAAGGTGGATTCGTTTAAATACTTGGGATCAACAGTTCAGAGTAATGGTGAGTATGTAAGAGAGGAGAAGAGGAGAGTGCAGGCAGGATGGAGAAGAGTGTAGGAATGATTTGTGAAAGACGGGTACCAGTAAAAGTGAAAGAGAAGGTCTACAAGATGGTAGTGAGACCAGCAATGTTAAATGGGATGATGATGGTGACACCGACGAAAAGGCAGGAGTCAGAACTGGCTGTAGCAGAGTTAAAGATGTTAAGATTTGCATTGCGTGTGATGAGGATGGACAGGATTAGAAATGAGTATTTTAGAGTGTCAGCTCAGGTTGGATGGTTTGGAGACAAAGCTAGAGAGGTGAGATTGCATTGGTTTAGACGTGCTGATGAGGGATGCTGATTATATTAGGAGAAGGATGCTAAGGATGGAGCTGCCAGGTAAGAGGAAAAGAGCAAGGCCTAAGCTGAGGTTTATGAATGTGGTGAGAGAGGACATGGAGGTGGTTGGTGTGACAGAGCAAGATGTAGAGGACAGAAAGAAATGGAAACAGATGATTCACTGTGGCGACCCCTAACGGGAGTAGCTGAAAGAAAAAGAAGTAATCATGAGTAGTTTTGGAAGGTGTGAATCACTTTTAGTCTTTCAACCAGTAGGGTAAGCATGCCAGTCATTTAAATGGGAGTGAAAAGTTTATAATCGTGGCTGAGAATAGATATTTGGTGGTATGAGCTTACTTTAAAGTAAATTCTTGTGAAAGTTCTTTTGGTATAATTTCTCTGCCGAACTGACTTTTGCTCAAATTGCATTTGATCAATCGACTGGTTCCCATTAGTAGAAAGTTGTAGTTAGCTACCTAGCAGAACATGGGCATATTTGAGGATGTATGGATTTAATAAAGTGGGAGTGAAGGAATGGCAGTATCTGGAGAGCAAAGCAGAAAGGAGCAGATCTTTCCTCATTCTTTGTTTGCAAAATACAATCTGCTTCTCATTTCTGGAAGGTAATTCACACACAGCTAAGTTAATGTTTAGAGTCATTTGTGAGAGACGGCCTCTATCATCAACACTGTTTGCAAACAGAAGCAGTTTGTCTGGAAACGCTGTGAAGGGACATTATAGGCACTGGAGAGCATGCTGAAGGAACAAAGACCATCTCAGTTAGATCCCTTTTTAGTTGTACTGCTAGCTATTTTGACTTTCTCTGCAAAATCTTAGAAAGAGGGCTAAGTTGTTCTTCCATTAATGTTCGTCTCTCAGATTCATAGTCAAGTACTATGTTAGCTGCCCTTGTGAGCCAGTTTCTACTTTTGTTTTCAAAATAGTCTATCTCATTTATTTTGAATTTGGCCTTACCCATCCCATGGTTGATAATTATGTATTACCCTAATGAGATAACTGGGATCATACCATTGATCATTTCAGGGGATCCAAAGCATTTAGGAGCTGCTTGTGTCTATTAATAGTACAGAAGGCAGTCCTGGAATAAATTTTCTGTTTCCCATCAGTAGATGTACGTTGTGCTTGAATATGGACAATGGTGAACTTTGTTTTCTGAGGATGGGGAGTCTGTTCCATAGCAGTGGTAACCTCTGCGAAATATACCTGTCCCTCCAAACTGTTGTGTTGATGTTGCAGAAGAGGTTTAGATCCTGAGCCCAAGTATTTCTGATGCCATTTAAATTGCTGATGTGCAAGTAAATCCAATAGATGTTCATCTTGTGTCACTGTTGCAGTCATTACATTTGGGTAATCTGCTGGCAGGTTGCCCTCAGTCGGCCTGATTAACAAAGTCTTGGGTCCTGCATCGGTTGCTGTCCCTTCTTCCATGATGTCAGATTGCCAGGGGTATAAAACATGCAGCCGACGCCATTACATCAGGTTTTCTTGCCCCAGATGTCAGGTGCCCCCCTAAATGGGGAGCAAAATATGTATATATATTTAAAAACACAAAAATATACCTGAGCCTCTGCCCACTGATTTGGGGGCAGGTCTGGCCACCCGTTTGGAGTTGGCAGAGTGTGGAAATGAAATCTGTATCCCAGGGACACTATATTTAAAACCCATTTGTCCTGGGTTATAAGTTTCCAGTTTCTTGAGTGAAGAGCCAGTTTTCCCCCCAAAGGGGTGGCTAAGAGGTAAGTGCTTGGTAATTTTAAAGGGAAGTCATTGAGACTGTTTACCATAGTGCCTTGTTGTTTCCAGATTTGGAAGTGGAAGCACCCCATTGCTTAGTTCTGAAAGTCCCTTGGGGCAAATTACCCAAATGTAATGACTGCAACAGTGAATACACTCGAACATCTACATTTATGGTAAGTGTACACAATTGTACTTTCTGAGTTGGATGATGCCTTGTATGCCAGAGAGAGATCACCTCTTAGCATTCTGTAGGAGACTGAGTATAGTGACATGGCTTTGAATCTGTCCATGTAGGACAGTGTTGTTTTGGATATTTCTAATTCTCACCAAGGGTTTTGTGATACTTCCTTGGCTTTTTCAAAAGTTTGCAAAGCCTTTCTATGGTGTGTTCCTCCTTTGGATTTATATGTTATGCTTCAGCTGCTAATCTTACCACCTTTTCAACCAACTTTTATTATGGATTTGAAGTTCTTGGCCTCTTTCTAGTTGCCATCTTTTCTTCTAGAAGCATTTCTGAGATGCGGGATTTGTAGCCACAAACATTAACTTGGACTGGCCCAATTACCTTAGTTATGTAAACAAGCTGTCTCAGTCTTGTGGCCATATTACAGTTGGAAGCTGAGGACAGTTTAGTTACCAGTGCATAAACTGTTTTGTAATTTAGCCCTTCAAGCTTGTTAAAAGTATCTGATGTTCATCATTTAATTTCTTTCCAGAATAGTTTTGCAGGAAAAAGACCTGTCCACTAGATGCATCTTTGGAAGTAGTCGTAGTACCGAGACCCAACAAAGGACAAAATTGTAGCATAAAACATATCATATAGTGTGGAGTGGCAATGATGAAAGACACTAAAAAATTATTTCATAAATGCAAAGTGGAAAATGTTGCTCATCAATGGAAAACCATGAATTAACTTGGAATAAAAAAACATACATGTCAGTAGAATATGCATGTGAAATATATATATATATATATATATATATATATATATATATGTATATACATACATATATATATATATATATATATATATATATATATATATATATATATATATATGGGTCTAATTTACACTTCACCGAACGTGAAATAAAGGACCCCGGTTTGTTGAATGTGCAGTTTGCTGAAAGCTTACCTAACCAGATTACGTTTGATTGACGCAGATAACACTGTTCTGGTTGTAGGAGAAGTGGATGTAGAGTATATAGCTGGTTGTGGTGCTGAGTAGTTCTGTGCTATGCCAGCTTTTTAGGTAGGTGTTAAAATAGTTTGAAAGAGCAGGTGTCTTTTAAGAGCATTGGTAGCTTTAGTTTGAGATGGCACTGCAGTAAGGATTGGGAAATCTGTCCTTCTTTTCACTGTAGTGCTATCTTTGAGTCGGTATATATAGTTTGCAGGGGTGTGGGGGGCTTGCCCCACTGCAAAAATACTGGAAATGCGTTTTTGTATTTTATTTTTGTGCAATAACGTGTATTTGAACTTTTTAAATTGTTATAGTAAAAGTGAATGCAGCTGCATTTATATTTTGAGATGTTATTGTAACTGTGTGTAAATTGTGAAGAGGAAGTTCAAATTGTCCCGTTGTTGGTATTTACTTCAGTTTCTTGCATTGTGTGTTGTAGGAATGTGTTTCTGTTTAAGGGTGGATGCTTTCAGGGACACTAGTATTACTTTTACCAAAACACTGGTTTTTGAGTTATTGGTTGAGGTATTTTGATTCAGGAATGTGTTTTTCAGTGGATTACGTGTCGGTGGAGTGTGTTTTCAGCTATGTGTGTTTTCGAAGTATTGGGTTCATTTATTTCACATTCGGTGAAGTGTAAATTTGTTCAAAAGAAATAGACTCGTATCTCTCTATCTATAAATATATATATCTTTTTAAAAAGGCACAGGATACACGTGTATGTTTGTGTGTGCTCCCAAATGTGTGGGGTGAGATAGACTGTAACAGAAGGCTTCCAGATGATTGCAAAAGTAACATGAAATTTGCAAAAATGTGGGGTTGAAGACATTGATTGGGGGAATGCTGTATACATTTATAAAATAAACAGTGCAGAAAATGCTTAGGCATAACTTAGCAGGGAGCTTGACATATTGGAAAGCCTTTAGTGATGTGGTCTAGCACTGTGTGAGGAAATAAAGGTATTCAGTACTCCATCTGATAAAGTAGAAGGGACACTGAGAGGGACCATATTGTGCTTCTGGTATTGATGTCTTCTCTCTCTCCACACACACACACACACACACACACGCACATATTTAAATAGCTTCATTTTCTTTGTTTAGTAAGTGGTTTGATTCATGGAATTATTAATGTTTAACTAATATGTGATCCTTTATGTTTTGTTCAGGTATTTTGACTCTGTGGACATCTGCAAAATCCATCCAGATTGGCATGAGGTGCGAGTTCAGGGTGTTTTCCCCAACCGAGCAAATGGACCCATTACTGTCACAGCATTAACTGTTCTAGAGCGTACAGCCCTGGAATTTGTCCTCTTCCAAGAAGGGAGTAGGTAAGAGATGTTGGTTTCAAGTATTTAGCACACAAACACTGTCGTACACTATTCACTTATTGTGCCCCTCCACTCTCTGAGCTCTTCAGGCCTCTAGGTTCATACCACTGACTTATAATATGCCCATTTGCTCCTTTGTATGTGTGCCTGCCATGAGGGAGGGCTGTTACTCACAACAAGGATTTTTGATGGTTGTTGCACTGTGAAAGAATTTGAATTCTTCTATGCTTTCCAGCATTGTCCACCCTCATGTCTATGCAGGAAGCATACTTGAACCCTGCTTATGGACGGCTGCACTTGAGTGTTAACCAGATGTTTTCCCTAAACTTTAGTGAGCCAGCTATGTAAACAGTTAAATCTTGTGTGGTCCCTCTCATTCTGCTTCACTGATGGGTTATGGATCCGATCCTCAGATCCGATTTGGCCGCCTTCAAAAGACTTTATCTTCCAGGCTCGAACTCCTCCTTTACCCATAATCCTCTGCCCCTAGCTCTACCTTCTCAGATCTCGTTTGCTACCAGTGAGTACAGATGCATTCTCCAGTGCTTCGTGTTTCTTGTCAATTAAGTGAAGTTTTGTTCTTAATATTTTCTATTTTCTATTGATATTTAAAATCTTCCTACTTCATAATCTTGTAAAACTCCTTTTCGTATTTAGTGTTTGAGGGTGTTAGATTTATTTTTCTCCTCTTCCTATCTTTCCTGTCCCTTAGGGCCTAGGCCCTTTTTTTAAAAACAAAAACAAAAAAACTTTATATCTTTAGAACTTTATAGCTTTTCTTCATTTTAGAATTAGTTGCCTTTGGGCATTTTGTAATTTGTCTTCATGGATAAGCCAACTGGATTTAAGAGGTGCGCTGAGCGCAATAAGAAAATCCCACACTCTGACGCACATGACAGATGTGGTTATTGTTTGGGGGCTGCCCACTTAGATTCCTCTTGCAAGATCTGTGAGGGTTTCAATCCTTGGGCAGTCCAAGAATGTAGAAATAATATACTTTTAAAAGGGCTTCTGCCTGCTTAACTTTCTTCTCCAGGGCTCAACCCCCCTCTAAGATTTGCAAGGCTCTGAGGCAAAGAAAGGCTGGCATAAAGAATCCAGGGCATCCTCTGAGCCTCCTACAAAAAATCCCAAAAGAGTTGGCTCTGAGGATGTCAGGGACTAGATCTGTGTCAGTTTCCTTGGATCCGATAGACCTGACTGCTTCAAGTGAGCCTACCATCTGGGCCCAAACTTTCAGCCTCTTTCCCAGATCTGTAAGTCTCCATTTCCGGGATCTAGTATTTGTTTGCCTGAGAGATGCATAAGATTGGGGTTTCCTACTGCACCGACCATGATTTTACAGAAACCTAGACATCCAAGACCTTCCTCCTTGGCTTCTTCCAGATCCTCTAGGAGCCTGTACAATGATGTGGACAAGATGGATAGGTCTGTTATCAAGGCTCAGATCCAGATGGGGGTACTTCAGCTCCATTCCCTCATGGAGCTGAGTGAGTCCCTACCACTTCTTCTTTTTCATCTTCTCCAGTCCATATAAGCAGTTTCGTAGCCCCAGGACAGCAGTCTACAGAGGTATTCGGAGTCGGATTAGAAGACCTTTGCTTCCTCGACACCAACAGTGAGCTGGACTACTACTGCTCTGAGATCCTCATATCAGAGTGAGTCCTGGGTCTGTGATGATGTGGCCGGATCCGAGCGGCGAGGTTCAGCTCCAATTTTGTCAGATCTTTCCCTCCTCCTTAGATGGCTGCAAAGCAGCAATCATCCAGTGGCTGACAAGATCTATAACACCGTCCGCCAGGGGGGACTACCCAAGATCTAGATGGGCCCACCTCAAAGGCCTCCAAGAATACAGACTGCTCCAAAGAAGGATTTTCGGACAACTGTCCACCTCTTTGACTTCTGCTTCTCCCAGTGTACCTGCATCAGAACTTGGCCTTCCACCTTCCATTTCATCCCACAGAGGAGACAGGGCTCTGGACCCTTTGACTCCTTCCCCTTTTTGCTCTCCTTACACTTCTATACCCCACTGTTCTATGTCACATACCTGTAAAAATTTTTATTTACACTTCAATATTGTCTTAGCTTTTTTGATTGCTCTCTCTCAAATTTCTGCTCACATTATTTGATCTGTGTGTTACCCTACTAAGTACTCTAAATAACTTATGTCAACCTCAATGTAACAATGTCCTGTAATTTGTTTTGACTATTACTATATATTGTAATCTTTGTGACTACTAATGCTTGGAGCTTTTCTCCCCGGGCCTCTACTGAAAATGGACATATATCCAGTTAGACTAGCCCGGTCAACAAATGTAAAATAATAAATAATAATAATAATCCTTAGAGCTTCATCTCTCAACAGTGCAAGTCCAGTTCTGTCAGAGAGCCAGGGCTCTGGGGTGCTCCTTCCTTCTTCCTCAGCTTCAGCTCTGAGGGAGTGGGGGAGGGTATCCCTGGGGCTTTTGCCTTTTTGGGTTTTAGAAAAGGCTTTCTCTGCAGACAGGGCTCTGGACCCTTTGACTTCTGCTTCTCCCAGTGTACCTGCATCAGAACTTGGCCTTCCACCTTCCATTTTTGTCCAGGGTCAGCCCGCCTCTTAAGGACCTCCAAACTCTTCCACCTGAGGTGGCCCTTTCCTCTTTTGACTGCTCACCTGAATATCCCACAGAGGAGATCCCACGGAAGAGGATGTACAAGAAGAGGCACTTGGACTCCCCTATGGGACTCCCCTGAGAATACAGACTGCTGTGAGGGAGACGGTTTCCCCAAATCACCACTGGATGATTGCTGCTTTGCAGACATCTTAGAAATTTTAAAGCAAAGGGGTGGACAGTTGTCCGAAAATCCTTCTTTGGAGCAGTCTGTATTCTTGGAGGCCTTTGAGGTGGGCCCATCTAGATCTTGGGTAGTCCCCCTGGCGGACGGTGTTATAGATCTTGTCAGCTGCCGGGCCTCGAAGGAGCCAGATATCATAGAACCTGTGCCAAAACAACCAGATAAGATTCTTTCTCCCCCTGAGGACCAATCATTTTGGAGCAAGAGCATTCCTGTTGATGCTGTGGTGGTGGCAGCTGCTACTAAGAAAGAGATCACACAGCAGAGCTCTACTGTCTACCCGCCAAACAGGGAGTCCAGAGTGCAGGGCAGGTTTGGGAAGTGCACATTCGCCTCGGTGACTTTTTCGCTTAGAACACTTAATTACTTTGCACATTTTATTCGCCTACAGAGATACCTGGTGAAGGAACTCTCTGAGTCCTTGGCAGAGTGCTTGCCTAAGGAGGAGCTAGATAAGGTTTCTCCAAAGCTTACCAATCTTACTTCCCTGGCAAACTCTTACATGAGACTCATTTCCCATTCGGCGGAATGATCCTCAAGGGCAGCCGACACCGGCATTGCGATACACAGACGTGAATGGATGAGGCTTTATGATTTCCCAGAGCCCTTTAAGGTGTCTTTTGTTAATGCCCCTTTTGATGGGTCCTCTTTGTTTGGCCCATCAGTGAAGGACACCCTGACCCGCAGTGAGCAAGTGGGTAGAACCTTGTTTGCCATGGGAATCTCAAGTTTTCCACCCCTTAATGAACCTATTCTAGGAGTCATAGAGGGGCTAAGAAAGGATGGTTCTGAAATTCACAAGGTCCCTTTCCGTGATCAAAGTGGAGAGTACTCTTCCAGAGGCAGAGGAGGAGGCTTTAATGGGAGATGCCACCGTAGAGGCAGAGGGGGCTCGCAAAATCAGGGCTTTAGGGAGCCCTTTTCTGACAAGCCCTTTCAGCGCTGCTGAAGTGCTTCCTGATTGTCCGACTCTGGATGGAGTCGGGGGCCATTTTTCCCTACAGCGAGGCTCTTGGGCCCAAATACCTTCAAATACTTGGGTGCAAAGTATAATATCCAGAGGCTACTACATTCCCTTTTCTCTCCCCCCTCCAAAGGTTCAAAAGAAGCTCCCTGACGTTCCACCCAGCCAGAGAGAGTTGGCAGTTCCAGAGATCAAAAGATTACTGCAAAAGAGAGTCATCCAACTTATACCTAAAGAAAGAGAAGTTCCAGATGTTTACAGTTTAGTCCATCCTTTTGTTACTAAGGAAAGATGATTGGATGTATACTGTCACATAAAAATAGGCACTCCAGAAACCACCTGCGCTTTTGCATCGGAGCCAATCATTTCCAGTTCAGAGCCCTGCCCTTTGGACTCACCCTAGCCCCTCCCCCCCCGGGTGTTTACCAAATGCATGGCAGTGGTCGCAGCTCATCTGTGACTGCAAGGGATGCAGGTATTCCCATATCTGAACAATTGGCTCCTAACTGCCCCCACCAAGCATTAACTTTCTCAGGCCCGAGTTCTATATCAGATTATCCATGAACTAGGCATCACCATAAACTCAGACAAGTGAGCGCCATTGCTTGTTCAAACCTTGGAATTCATTGGGGCTCAACTGAATACAGTTAGGCAAGTATCTTCCTTGCCCCAGCATTACATCAACACTTTGACTCCTCAGGTACAAGATATATTATCTCATCCATCTCCTCCTGCCAGATTGATTCTATGGGCCTGGGATCTATGGCGGCTGCTATAGTTCCAGTACCTCTAGCCAGATACTATATGTGCATTCTAGAATGGACACTGGCTGTTCAACAGTCAGTTCTGCATCAGCCCCTATCTGTTCCTATCAGACTGACCAGTGTTTGCAGATGCCATTTAGAATGGTGGATTCGTTCCTATCTTTCAGTAGGCAAACCTTTCATCCTTCCCCCTCTAATAGCCACAGTGACCATGGACACTTTCCACCTAGGGTGGGGGGGGGGCATTTTGAGGGGAAGATGGTCCAAAGCACTTGGACTCCCCCAGAGTCCAGATTGCATATAAATGTCCTTGAGATGATGGCTGTCCTCCTATCATTGTAAGCCTTTCAGGGCACTCTACCTCTGGGAACTATTGTGATTCACACCGACAAAATGTCAGTCATCTTGTATATCAGCAAGCAAGGAAAAACCCATTCATACCCAATTTGTAGAGAGGCCATGAGAGTTTGGGAATGGGCAGTTTCTTCACACCACTTTCTGTTTGTAACACATGTACTGGGGAAATCCAACGTGTTGGCATGCTTCAGCAGGTCCATTCTGATGCCACACAAGTGGTCCATCAGTTAGTCAGTAGTGAACAAGTTGTTCAACCATTGGGGTCTTTCCTGCTGTGATCTGTTTGCGAACCTGCACAGCAAGTGCAGCAGTTATTCTGCTCTGATCCCTCCTTCAGGAGACTCTCTAGTCTACAACTGGCCCCCTGTCTCCTTTGTTTACCTTCCTCTTTCACTGATTCCAAAATTTCTTCAGAAAGTCAAACATTTGAATAGTACTCTGATTCTCATTGGCCCATTTTGCCCTCATCAGATTTGGTTCCCCTTCTTCTGGTCTCACCTGAGGAGTCTACTTCACATGACTGAAATATCATTTGACTGATTTTCATTTGGCCAAGACCAAAGTACAGAATTTTTAAAATACTGAAAACTCACTTGACTGAAACTCATAAGACCTTATAATGCTAAATTTCATAGTAGTAACTTGTAAACCATAGACACGCACACATACAACAGCAATGACCAACTATTTCCAGAACTTAAAAACTACTTATCGAACGATATAAAACCAAACTAGGTGGGGGCTGTGCCTCCCCCACCCCCCCTTACTATATTTACTAACTCCAGGATCACACTACAGTGGGGAAAAGGGCATATGCCTTTTACTTACCTTACAGTAGTATGCACACTGCCTCTACTGCTGGGAACGCACAACGCATCTGCCATATTACTTGAGATACTTCCCGTAAAATGTAAACAGACATACCCACATTTAGAAACACTACAACACTACTTTCCACATGACTATAGGTCATTCAGTCAAATGAGTTTTCAGTATTTTGAAAATTCTGTATTATGGTCTCGGTCAATTGAAATTCAGTCAAATGAAATTTCAGTCATATGAATTAGACACCACCTGAAATATCCTCCATGGATACTGGAACCCAAACCAGCCCTCCTTTATCACCCCACACAAAGACTCCACCCGTATCTCCCCACCCTCAAGTTAACAGCTTGGTTTCTTCAGTTCTCTTGATTGCTAGATGGTCCAGGTTTTCCTCATCTGTCAAAGCTATCATTCTAGCTTCCCAGAAAGCTTCCACCAAGAGGGTATATAAAACCAAAGGGAAAAAAATGTTCTAGTTGGGTCACTAATCATTACATTGACCCTTTTTCAGTGCCTGTTGCTTCAGTTCCTTAATTCCTTGAGACCTTTTTTAATGAGAGATCCAGTTTTGCGACTGTTAAGTTCCATTTAGTAGACATTTCCAATTTTCATGTAGGATTAACTTCGGGTTCTTAAGCTTCAACTAGAATATGTAAAGCTTTTCTCAAAGGTGCCCTTCTTCTTAGGCCTCTGAACAAAGACCCCACTCCCCCATGGGATCCATCTAAAATCTTGCAATCGTTGACCCAAAAACCCTTTGAACCAGCTAATGATTGTGACTTGAAAGGTTTGTCCTGGAAATCTGCCTTTCCCGTAGCCATTACTTCAGCAAGAAGTCTCTGAGTTGCAGGCACTGTCATGTAAACCTCCATACATAATTTTTCACAAGGATAGAGTTTCCCTACGTGCTAACTCATCTTTTATGCCAAAAGTGGCCATAGAGTCTAACATAACTCAGAGCATTCAGTTAACAGTGGCATTCCTCACTCCAGTGGGGTCTTTGTTCCAAATTATCCTCACAAAGGAGAATATATGTTACAGTCCTTGGATGTTCACAGACAGTTATGTTTCTGTCTACATAGAATAAGACAATTCATAAAGTCTGAGCAGCTGTTTGTCTCCTTTTCCTCTAAATGTAAGGATTGAGCAGTTTCTAAAGTGACATTAGCTTTGTGGATAACCAGTTGCATAACTTTTATTTATGACAAAAATGATCTGAAGTTGCCTAGTACTCCAAACGCCCATTCAGCGAGATCCATAGCTCCCTCAGCAGCTTTCTCATCTAGAGTTCCAATTGATATTTGTGCTGCAGCAACTTGGTATAAGTCTCATACTTTTTTGACCCATTATAAGTTGGACATGATCTCCAGGAGCAGGACATCTTTTGGCTCCTCTGTGCTTCTGCATATCCTTCCTTGAGGCCACCCAATAAATCATGTAGCTGGAGACTGTCACCCATCATTGAAGCAGAATGAGAGGGACATCATCAGATTTATTAGTTATGTACTTAGCATAGCTTGGTGTCTGTGTTGTCCTCCTCTCATTCTGTTTCACCTTCCCACCCAGCCATCCCCCTCCTAAAAAGTCTGTTTTTAGAGGATCTGAAGAAACATTTGTTGGAACCTACATTCCAGGTTGAGCCATTGGTTCCTTTTCTTTCTTGTGTCTACTTCTGTTAGAGGCAGCAAACTTGATCTGAGGAGGTAGAGCTAGGGGCAGATAATTATGGGTAAGAGGAGCTTGAGGCTCGAAGCTACAGTTTGTTGAAGGAAGCCAAGTTGGATTAGAGGACTGGATCCATAACCCATGAGTGAAGCAGAATGAGAGAAGGACAACGCAGATACCAAGTCATGGTAAGTACATAAGTAATAATTATGCCCTAGTCTGTTTCTGGTGTTGCAGTTGTAGGTCTTCTGTTAGCCTGAGTTGTCACAGTGAGTGCTTTTGTCTCATACTGTGCTAAAGTGCATTTTGCAATTTTGTCTCCTCTTTTCTTTACTATAATATTTCAGCAGTGTTCTTTATTTTTCTTCATCCTTACAGCTGTAGTAGTGGTACATGAATCCACTCTAGGAATTATGTATGCAAAGATACTGCAAGAAAAAATACCTTGGTCTAACATTTCAGCCTCACACTGCTGTGTATATGAATGGACTGCTCACCCCCCTCGATGCCACCCCACATTCACACCTGTGTAGGCCACATTATCACACGTCAGCAGGTGGATTTATTATTCCCTGAACCCACTAGCTCATTTTAGATGGTCACACACACTGAATAATTGTCCTGATTTAAATTTCTGAAAATTCCTTTGCTTGATGTGTAAAGCAAATGTTCTAAGTGTGTGTTTGTCCAGATATGAGCCAAGACTAAGACCAACATTGTGCATCCTCATTTGACTGCTAGGGCATCATTAGAACATCTGAGTCTAAGCTATTAGAGGAAGTCCATTTCTGAGACGGCCCTGTTGTGTGTGTGCATGTCCTGAGCTTATCCTCAACTTCAACAGATGATGCGTCACCTGGATGAGACTTATTTCTTGCTGCCATTTTAGGGGGTGCATTCCATGATGAGGATACTGACTATCCTCTATTTGACTGGCCAGAAGACGCTAGCTGTCTCCCTGATCCTGTAGAAAAAGCCCTTTATGTCACACAGCTGCTTGATTAGGATCTTAAGGTTGTTAACCAGGTGTGCAAGATGCTGTTTTCCTTAGATACTTAAGGCCTCTTGGCTTTATGTTTATCTTTTTTATCCCAATTCCAGTCATCCCCAGTGAACAGGTGCTATCGAAGATGATACAGTGCTCCCTGATTCCTGAAGTTAGGGGGTCTCTCTAAAGATTTTGAGTAGAGTTCTTTCAACTTGTCACGATGTTTATTGAAATTTTGATTGTTTTCACTGTAGCAAGAGTGCAGTCTCTGGATGTTCTTTGTGTTTCACTGTTGCAGTCATCACACTTGGGTTATCTGCCTGCAGTTAGCCCTCAGTCGGCCAAAATACCAGTGTCTTGGGATTTCTGCATCGGATGCTGTTGCCTCTTCCATGACATCAGGTCGTCAGGGGTGTAAAACATGCAGCCGACGCCATTACATCAGTCTTTCTTGCCGAGAAGGAGCCCGAAGCAGAAGCAGTTCGCAAGTGATGGTCGGCTGCTATTTTTCGAGTTTCAAACCTGAAGTCTTCTAAAGCTAAGTACCCCATTGGGGATTTTTTTTTCTTTCTCTAACTGATGTCAGAAAAAGTTAACAATTGTCTCGCCTGTGGAAAGCAAATACCTCGCAGAGATTTTCATTCTTACTGCCTCACCTGTTTAGGCCCAGACCATGACATCCCTCGCTGTCAGTTTTGTGCCTTGTTTAATGCCCGAACCATTCATCATCGGGCTATTTTTATAGCTAAATTCTTTCGCTGTTGTTCTCTGTATTCCGAAATGGCTTCGGTAAGCCATCCGACTGACGATCTTCTGAAAAAGTGCAAAGACAAAGACAGAGACAGACCGCATAGGTCAAAAACTTCCAACGACGCTTCTGTTAAGCTAGTACTGAGAAGGCATGCTTGGCAGAAGGAACAAGTCTTGCCAGATCGTGTCAAAGCAAAATTACTAGATGCTCCATTAAATCAGGATTGTTTGGCACAAAAGCAGAAGTTGTTCTTAAAAAGATGGAAGAAAAAGCTAAATCTATGCAAACTGTCAAAGATTATTTATGTAGCCACCTAGATTCAGTAGGCATTGGCCTTCAAAAAAACTCATCCTTTCCACTCCCTCCCAGGCTTTCTCAGTTCAAACCCAGGGGAAACAGACCACCAAAACTACAGTCCCAGGGTATGCAGAGATCTAAACAGGGGAGTGTTCCCACCTCAAAAACGGGGAGTGGTAAGCCACCCCATTATGGAAAAAGTTCACAATGACTTTCCAATTATCCCTCCCAGCCATGCCCAAGTACTTGCACCCCTAGGAGGAAAACTCACCCTTCATGCAAAAAACTGGATGTCCATTACTCAGGACCAATGGGTTCTAATCATTGTATCCCAGGGATGTAGATTCTACTTCCACTCACTGCCAGCACCAAGTGGGTTGCCAGACCTTCCTCCAAACCAGTGGGCAGAGGCTCAAACACAAGTACTTTCCCTTCTCCATATCAGGGCTATTCATCCTGTTCCAGTAGAACATAGGGGACAGGGTTTCTACTCCAGACTGTTCCTGGTGCCCAGAAAAGAGAGCTCTTGGTGCCCTATCCCGGATCTATCAATTCTCAACACCTTTCTGGTGGTCCCAGAATTCAAAATGCTTACACTGCAAAAAGCTTCTTCCTATGGTAGCTAAGGATGCCTGGTTAGTCACCCTAGACTTAAAAGAAGCTTATCTGTACATCCCCATAAGGGAGTCTTGCAGGAAATGTCTACGTTTCAGGGCAGGCTGTATGCACTATCAGTTCTCTGCACTTCCCTTTGGCTTATCTACTGTGCCCAGAGTATTCACAAAGTGCTTGGCTCCAGCCATTGCATACTGCAGGCAGAGAAGTATATAAATTTACCCATACTTGGACGATTGCATGTTTCAGGCGGACAGTCAGGAATTGCTACTTCAGCACCTGGCATTTGTAAAAAGACTTCTAACTTCACTGGGATACACCACCAGCGAAAAGAAATCACAACTGGTGCCCAGCCAACAAATTGTATTCCTGGGAGCAAGCTTGAACACAACTTCCCAGATGGCATTCCTCACTCCAGAATAGCAGGCCCATTTGACAAACTATTTCAAACTAATGGCCACCAAAACCCAGCTATCTGCAAGGGAAATACTGCAAGCCCTAGGGTTCATGGCCTCATGCATTCTGCTAATTCCATATGCAAGACTGCATATGAGGAAACTTCAGTGGTACTTAAAAAGTCTCTGGTGTCAACATTCTCAGGACCTGGAAACAGAGATTCCTGTCATTCCTTGTCTAAGGGCAGAGTTCCTTTGGTGGGCCGAGGCATGGAACCACAACAAGGGACTTCCTTTCACTCGCCTCCCAAACCCTGACAACAGACACATCAGACTATGCATGGGGGGCTCACATGGCAGGCAAATGCATTCAAGGCAAATGGAGCTCAGAACAAATTCCCCTGCATATCAATCAAAAAGAGATGCTGGCTGTACAGAATGCTCTGACAGCCTTCAGATACCTTATTCTTCCAGGACAGCTCCTGATAAAGACAGACAACACCACAGTTTTGTGGTTTATAAACAAGCAGGGGGGAACTCATTTTTACTCGCTCTGCAGGTTAGCCATGGCCCTGTGGAACACAGACTTGAGCAACCGAGTGCACCTACAAGCTCAATTCCTGCCAGGCAAACAAAATTCACTGGCAGACGACTAAAGCAGAAATCTACTGGACCCTCACGAGTGGAAACTGGAACCCAACTCATTCAAACTTCTAACCCAGAGGTGGGGAACACCAGAGGTGGACCTTTTTGCCCCCCCCCCCCCAAAACCACCAATTGAGCAAAGTTTGCACCAGGCACCCTCACAGCAGAGCCTGGAAGGTGGCTGCCCTATCCTTTATATGGGAAAACCTCTCAATTTATGCCTTTCCTCCTCTGCCCCTCCTCTCAAAAGTACTACCCAAGATCAAACAGGACAGGCCAAGGGCAATCCTTATTGCAGCAGACTGGCCACGCCAGCACTGGTACCCACTACTACGCAGTCTGGCAGCAGTGCCACCCTGGCACCTACATCAGACACCTTCCCTGCTGTCTCAGCAGGAGGGACAGATTTTGCATCCACAGCTGCAAACCCTAATTCTTGCAGCCTGGCTTATCCCCTGAATACACCACCAGCATACCTCAGCAAACAGGTACTGGACATTATCCTTGAGGCCAGAAGGCCTAGTACTAGGGAAATCCTATGCTGAAAAGTGGAAAAGATATTGTTCATGGAGTCAGTCTCAAAGAAAGTAGACAGCTGTGCCCACCTTACCTCAAATCCTTGATTACCTAGCAGAGCTGCTCCACAGAGGCCTATCCTTCTAATCCATTAAGATTCATGCCTCTGCCATCTCAGCTCATTATAATACTGAGCCACCTCTCTTTTCTCACCCTCTCATCAAACAGTTCTTGATAGCAACTAACAACTTAAGGCCCCCCTAGATGCGCTCCCACCCCGGCCGGGGACCTTAACTTTGTACTGGAGAAGCTCACACTTCCCCCCTTTTGAACCTGCTGCTTCAATAGAGTTAAAATTCCTCTCTTGGAAAACAGCCTTACTTCTAACTATTACTTCAGCAAGAAGAGTGTCTGAGTTACAGGCACTAATGGCGGTGGAGCCCTTCATTATTTTCCATGCTGACAGGGTTTCCCTCAGGACTAACCCATCCTTTATGCCCAAGGTGGTATCCAGTGTGGCTTTAAACCAATCCATCCATTTGCCAGCCTTTTTCCCTAATCCTCAATAAAGGCGAAAGGATCCTGCACTCATTGGACGTGGACAGACAGCTCAGGTTATATCTTGACAGACTAAGCCTTTCAGAAAATCTGACCAGCTGCTAGTCAGCTTTGCTACAGGGGCAGAGGGCAAGGCCATTTCGAAGCAAACCATTTCCAAATGGATAGCACACTGCATCCATTTCTGCTACAAGCACCATATAAAACCTACCTCTCAGGGGATCAGCACTCATTCCGTTAGAGCTACTTCAACCTCTCCAGCATTTCTCAGGTGAGTACCTACCAGGGACATCCTGGAAGCTGCAATCTGGAGTCCAGTATACATCTTCACCAAGCATTACCACTTACCTATTTTTTCTAGATCCAGAGCTGGATTTGCTCCAGCAGTCTTACAAGGCCTGCTAGACAGCCCTAATACTTCTTGACTGCCTCCACCCTTCCACAGCTTTGGGAATCAACCCAAGTGTGATGACTGCAACAGTGAAACACGAAGAACATAGTACAGTTGTGTACAATTACCATAAATGTAGATGTTCATATGTATTTACTGTTGCAGTCCTGGTTTCCCCTCCCTCCAGCCCCCTGGCTTTCTCTATCCTTTCTACCTATCCTCTTTATGGCCATCTTTTATGGCAGGGAAATTTACTTTTTACTGGAGGTGTTCCGCACCATGTAATAGCTTCCTATTTTGGGGGCTCCTGACATCTGGGGCAAGAAAAACTGATGTAATGGCGTCGGCTGCATGTTTTAAACCCCTGACGACCTAACATCATGGAAGAGGTGACAGCATCTGATGCAGAAATCCCAAGACTCTGGTATTCGGTCTGACTGAGGGCTACCTGCAGGCAGATAACCTAAGTGTGATGACTGCAACAGTGAATACACTCAAACATTTACATTTCTGGTAAGCGTCCTTTTTGGAAAAGCTTCTCTGAGCATCATTGAAGAGCTGGAAAGAAGAAAACTAACCAATTTTTTTTTTTTTTTTTTTTTTTTAAGATCACTCCTCCTCTTAAAAAAGAAGACTCTTCTTTAACTCATTACTGCTGAGTGACACCTCCAGATGTTTCTGCAGTTTCATCCTACTGAAGCTTGTAGGCATCAAATATTGCTTGCTCATATTTGCATTAATAATTCCAAAGCCATGCTACACATAATTTATTAAAAGATTTTATCTTGAAGCCTACACAATAGGAAATACAACTTTATTGATAGTTTACCTTTGTTTAGTACAGGTAAAAAATATATTATTCATTTAATATTTATTTATATTGCCATACATTTCATATTTTTGTAAATATCTCAACAACCAAGTAGCACAGACAGAACTACTTAGCCTCATATGAAAGCCCTCAGCTGGATAAACAGAATGTTGCTAACAGCATGTGTGTAACTTGAGTAGTTGCAGAGATTCTGTAAGTTGTTTACAAAATGTTACAAACGTAATGGTTATTCTGTTTACTGTGACTTAAAAAATCCAGTATAAGCTCTAGAACATAAACAATACTACCAGTATAAAATGGTTGGTGCGGAAGAATTTGTCATTTACACTTCTTTAGTAACCCGTATGGTTCCAGAGATATGAACATTTGTTTGAAATGTGAGGACATAATTTGATTCTGTCAGAAAGCTTAGGCTCCGCCATTTGGAAGTAACAGTCCAAATTTCGAGTTCCATTGGAGAGAATGAGTTAAAATGACAGGGGCCACCTAAGTTTGCAACAGTGTTGCCATTCCCTGAATTTCTCTTTAATTCTCACAGAAGGCAAATGGCAGCCAATCAGTTATCCTAATTATTTGCTGAGTTTGCCTCAAGGGACCATATTTAAAGTTTGTTCCATTTTGGAGAACAATTACATAAGACAGATGTGTTTTGGTTGTGATCTCAGGAGGTCACATTTTTGAGCTCTTGGACTTTCCTGTTTAAGAGCTTTTCTGGAATATCATTTTGTTTCTGTAGAAGTGAAATAGTGGAAGACTGTACCTGTCCCATGGACCATATAACCAAGTTCTTTGGAAAGTTGAAGGGGATTTTTTCCCTGTTCTTTTTAATTCCAAGAAATCTCTGCTTTTCCTTGTGTCACTACCACTTCCAGTACAGGGTACTGCACTTTGACCTGTATTCTTTCCCCCCCGGCAAATTGTCTTTATCACAGTTTTTAGATATGTTGGGTGGGGCCTTCTAGGAGAGAAGTCTTCTTTTTTCAGACTTACATGATTCAGTCCTGGTGGCATTGTCAGAGCACATTGTAAATAGGGTCATGGTTTGAATTTGTTGCCAGAGTTAGTCAGAGAGAGAGTGAGACATCATAAGTAGATGTAGATTGTGTCTCTGGAGCTCGATTGTAGCCATTATCTCACAGTTCCAGCACCGGTGCTTACACATTCATCATGAAGCTACAAATCTCTCTTTGACATCAAAGACCTGTACTCAAGTTAATGACTGCTCCTACCAGTTATTTATGTTTGCTGATAGCAGAAAACCTCATCACATGCCCTCACTGTGG